>NC_090265.1:636592443-636895473 GCF_040414725.1 Anabrus simplex | reverse complement strand
CCTCATCAAAACACTTGGGGAGATGAAAGTTATTATCTTGGGACATATGAATATTAAATAAACTATTTGTGGCTTGCCCGCAAATTGCCACGCAAATAGAAACAATTAATATTCCATGGTTTCCCATTTCTCTATGTGATGTTTGGGCGCCAGGATTACAAACCAAAATTTATATTTACTAGAGACTTATACTTAAATCACAGGGGTAGGATTTTAAATAATTAACCATTAAGTATCGCTTAAGAAAGAAAATTAACGCAATATAAAATACAAATGAATTTATTATACAAAAAAATGAGATGAATCGGAAAAGTTTCCTTAAAGCGTGGAGGAATTTAGAATTTACTTCACTGAATTTACGAATTGCTTGCTTTATCTAATTGACGCTTACCAATTGCAGCTTCCGTTGAAGTCATCTGGTTTCCGTGGTTACTCGTTCTCTTCTTCTCGATGTAGACTTTGCTCCATGGACATCCTTCCTTCCTTCTCTGATATGGTACGGGCTATCTGGACTAGCACTCCCTGCTTGCCTAGTCTTTAAATTAGACATTGGCTCTATACTTGTAAAAACTGATCAGCGTTGATCGTATGAGGAGAAAATTCAGAGATATGAATTTTTCCATATTAGTGGAAATCTCAATCCAACTGAGCTATACTATTTATACGGTAAGGACTTGTAACAAAATTCCATGGACTTGAACTAAACATAGTTCTTCGTCCAGAATATTTACTGAAAATAACACAAGCCGTAAGCTTGTTTCGTCTCACGCAGATCCGATAACATTACCGCACCTAAGTACTGTATCGAAGCGATAACACATTGTACAAAAATAACTATGTCGCGGAGCGACCACACACTGTTTCAAAAATCAAATAACGTCGTACAAAGTAGATGTTCACATTAGAAGTAGTAGTGATGGAGTATCCGTAAGTATCTCGCTCCGCACTCGATAATATCACCAGGGTCCCCCACGCTTGGTAACAGCTTAATCTCAGACCTCTATATAACGAAACATCTGATTCGTAGATCGCATTATCATCTCCCCTTCTCTTCTTTCTTGTCGAGTGCAGTAGGCGTGGCGATGATGTACTCTGCTGGTATGCAAGCCTCGCGCGCGGGTCACTGTTTACTGCCTTCCCCAAGCCCATGAGTCACGCAAAATACCCAGCTTCAAGAATAACCCTCCGTGTACACAAATATGAGATGAAATGAAAACAACTATGTCTCAACATATTGACCGTATTTACAACATAATTAATTCCTATCCTACATAATATAATAATTTAAATAATAAAACGATGTTATCATATATACAATATGATTCCATAAGGCCTTGATTACAAATGATTGACGTTGAATAAATATGTTATTACGAATAATTGCCGATGGCGGATAAACTTAATATCAAATGATATCGCGTAAAATGATATTATATTAAATTAGTAGGGCTGGAGAAGCCTGGACGGTTACAATCTGGAGGAATTAAAGAGACAAGGCTAGAATCCCCAGTCCTAGAGGGAATCGAATCCGGGATCCTCTCAAACGAAGACCACTACCCTGACGATTTATTCTAGGAGCCGAACACCGATAGCATTATAAGTAAGTAATCAGAGCAGTAGAAGTACCTTTATTAATTAATTAATTTATTTATTTATTTATAAATGTATTTATTTTTCAGTGAGGACGAAGAAGAAGGAATAAAACAATTGTAAATGGGATTAAAAGTCATGTTGTAATTAAAAAAAAATTTTTTTTACGTCCCACTAACTACTGTACTTTTGATGGTTTTCGGAGACGCTGAGGACCCGAAATTTTGTCCCGCAGGAATTTTTTACGTGCCAGTTAATCTACCAACACGAGGCAGGCGTATTTGAGCACCCCTTCAAATGCCACCGGACTCAGCTAGGATCAAACATGTAACTTTTACCAAGGGAAGAAATCCTCACAGTTTTTTTTTACTGTGTTGATAGTGTGCAAGTACTTCACGGGGATCGCTAAGTACTTAGGGGTTAATATAAGCAAATATGTTTGTACTAGGGTTCACCTTCTCTTTCTGTTTCCTTTGTGCGCCTTCTCTACTATGGCCATCTCTGGTAGCAACTAAGGAACTCTTGAAATATTGCAAAAGGTTTTCCTCCGACGGTTGGAGGGCTCTAACATATATTTTGGAATGAATTCTGGACAGCAAAGCCCAAAACTAATTTGTGAGGAAGTTTGAATGTCAATGTTGGTAAACCTATTGTTAAGCTATGTTATATTTTGTGTTTCCAAAGTTATCAATAATATCTTCGACGCCTCCTCTAATTCTACCAATCTATCACAAACTAGAAAGTTAAATTATCACCAATTATGTACCTATTTTGTAACTTGCGGGTGTCCAGTCATATAATTCGATTGTAAAATCTAGATGTTTCTCCAATTCTGCCTTAAAATAAAAGAGGAGCGATTCTTGGGCTCCAGGTCTTATCTGGTTAGTGCGGCAGTGTGTGCATCGTGAAGGAATATTGAGAGAGCTCCTTCGGGTGCTAAGGAGGCGCGGGTTAACGACCTGAATGAACTTCAAACTAACTAGGTATGGCAGAATAAAATTAAATAAGTGACTGTTTCTGCGAGTGAAGTGTAGGGAAGACGTTTTTCACTTAGCATGTAATAGTTAGCCTTTTCCTTTTCTAGTAATGTAGGAATTTCTGCACAGTCTTCGGACTTAAAGGCAGCAGGAGTGGTTACCCTCGGAATCCCCATTTCTATTCGAATTGGATGGTGTAACGGACTCATCACATCACTGGCATCTACTGCAATGGAAATTCGCCGCACGCAGATAACCTCCATCATTTCTGTTACTACTATGGACTCACCTTTATTACGGCAATACGCCATATATTCTCTCCGCAAATGGTATTGAATCACTTCATCGCCAATATTTATTGAAAATTCAATTATCCCGCACGAATTCCAGCTCTATTCATGTTCGCCGTGTTCTGTCAACTGACTGCCTTCAAGACCGCTCGCACTTCTGATGACGTCACCCGATATTGTTCTGTTTACTAGCGCACACTCTCTCAGCATCTAGAATGTGCTCGTCTTGCCTCTCCTAATTCTCCCCTTCTACACTTTCCTATTCAATTGAGATGGACCTTAGGCTGTGTAGAGGGTGGAACGTGGAATATCGTCTTCGTTATTATGGAGCCGTCCACTTTGCCTGCCTTTCCTGCTCTAGTGCAATGAACTTGGAGATGAGGTAAAGTAGTAAGGGTTATACTGCCCGAAGGCAGGTCCGAACCTCCGCAGAGGTGTTCCTGAGCCGGAGTTTACGTGCGGTAGGGTGGCCAGTTCCTTTCCGCTCCTCCATTCCCTTACCCCCCCCCACCAACAGCGCGTGGCAACCCATCCAACTCCTGAACCCGTCCAATGTTGCTTAACTTCGGAGATCTCACGGGATCCGGTGTTTCAACACGGCTACGGCCGTTGGCGGAGATGAGGTATGACAAACATTTTAATTCATCCTTTTAAATTTGGAATCTCAGGAGGAAAAAATTTCCCCTTTAAAATTTTAATTGGGGAGAATGCCATTTCTAAGCCAAGGTTTCATCCCTTTTCTATCTACGGACAATAGTAAATTATGAACTTAGTGGCAGCTTTTCTTTTGAGCTGTGCGTGTTCACTTCCTAGTGCCTTGTGAGTCCCCTACATGCCTTACGTATGTACCGTGCTTTTGATCTATGTTCCTATAATGCGAGGTTGAATGAGACTGCCATTGAACAGCCCCGTGGGATGACTGTGATTTTTGCTGGGTCAGTAACATGATCCTACGTGTTGATAGATGCAGTTCTTTACTAATGTCATTTTACGTGTTATTATTCAATGGACTTCACCCCTGAAGACCTTTTTGGTGTTGTAACGTGCGGTTTTCTTGAGATTGTAATTCTGTAAAATATTGTATCTACTGCTTAGTTTATAAACTTTTTATTAGGTAGGCATAACTTGTCGTTTCCTCCCCTTCTCCCCTCCCTTCCCTGGTTCTTTCGTTCTTACTTTCTTCCTTGTATGCTCTTATAATGAAACAAAAGAAGCATAATGGGGTTGATGGGTGAAAAAACTGTATTTGTACAGGTCAGTGATGTTCAGAGAAAAATTGTGAAGATTTTTGGTTTAGTTTCTCTTAAATACATTTGTCATCAAATTTTTCTTGTGGTTTTCTCTTACCTTGAAATCTTAACCTATTGTGTGCCTCACTTGATTCGACATACTCTGCTAATCTGATCCTCACACGCGTTGCTTCCACTGCGCTATTCTTGAAATAGTGCAAGTCTGCAATCTGTATTACTATCCGAATTATCTTTATTACCACGGCCTCTTATTATCTTTTTATCGTAACAGGATAATTGAGCAATAGTACGATCTATATGAACATATGAACCTCCAAGCCTTACACTACAGTGGCTAAAAATTCTTACCTTCCAAATTTGAATTTTGTTCTTGGCCTTAAACGTTTATCCTTTTAGTCACCCGGTAGCATGGGATTTCTTTGGGACTTAGCCCACTTCGTTTTTTCTTTGAATATTTCGGAGTGCTTGCTTTTCCGCCTCCATTTGATGTTTGGATTCTGGCTTTTTATCACACGTTTCCTTTTCTCATTTTTTGTGGTCGTGTAGTATGGGTCATATGCCTCTACACGTACTTGTCTGTTGAAGGTAACCTGGACGTTAAATAATCTACGTCACTCTGATATTTTCTCAGGTACATTTATATTGCCCAACATGGGCATATTTGGTGGCATGTGTCACTGGGTAGTGACGTTTCAATTAAAAGTATGACAAGAAACAGGCTCTCTCTTTCCACTAGGCCTAAGTATTTCTTGTGAATTGTGGTTAACCTATTTGTAATACGAATGTGTACTCTACTGGTTGTACCGGTAAAGAGCTAATATGGTCACCTAGTTTATTAAAGAAAAAAAGGGGGGATTTCGTCCCCTTAATTATTGTACCTGTTTGAAGCTCTACACTCACTATTGTGCCTGCTTCAGAACTTATGAGTTCTTTGTCAGTAGTATTAATGCTATCATTTTGTTGAGCAGCTACTGTATGTCCTTTTGCTGGGTATTATTTGTTGTTAATTTTTTAACAATTGACTTTATGTCGCACCAACACAGATACGTCTTATAACGACGATAGGAAATGGGCTAGGAGTAGGAAGGAAGCGGATGTGGCCTTAATTAAGGTACAGTCCCAGTATTTGCCAGGTGTGAAAATGGGAAACCTTGGAAAAGCATCTTTAGGACTGCAGACAGTGAGGTTCGAACCCACTACCTCAGGAATATTGGATACTGGCCGCACTTAAGCACTGCAGCTATCGAGCTTGGTTTCTAAGTTAATCAGAAAGGAAATTAAAATTTCACGAAACGTATTAGGGTAACTTGTACTCTAATTCGTGTTCTGTCCAGATATTTACCTCATACGTTTGCTTGCCTCTGCTGATTAGGGATGTCCCCAAAAATATTCAACGGGGTAACCATATTAATGAGGTTGTAAAAGGGTTGCAGATATCTTCACATTGTTATGAGGTCTTTTAGGGGTTGTATAAGGATGTAAGGAGAGAGCATGCACGTCTCCGGTTAGACCCCAATTAAAGTATCGTTCCAGTGTATGGAGAGCCTCCGTGGCTCAGACGGCAACGCGTCGGCCTCTCACCGCTGGATACCGTGGTTCAAATCCCGGTCGTTCCATGTGAGATTTCTGCTGGACAAAGCGGAGGCGGGACAGGTTTTTCTCCGGGTACTCCGGTTTTCCCTGTCATCTTTCATTCCAGCAACATTCTCCATTCTCATTTCATAGCATCTATCAGTCATTAATAAATCATTTTGTGAGTGGCGACCCCATCGTACTAATAGCCTATATCTGCTTCATTCCTTCCATCCCTGACCCGGTCAATGACTGGAAAACAGGTGTAGGTTTTCATTTTCCAGTGTATGGGACCCTCGTAAGGATTATTTGATACGTCAGATGAAAAACATCCAAACATCTGAGTGATTCCTGACAAAGTAGTTGTGTTCGAAAATGTTGCAAATTTTGAGCTGGAAAGACATGAGAGTAAGGAGACAAGTTGCTTGACTAAGCTTTATGACACAAGCTTTCAGTAGAGAAATGGTGTGGAGTGACATTAGTTGATGAATAATCTTGAGTGGACCTTTTAACCTTTTCCATACCACACCCGAGTTATCTTGGAACTCAACACGTTTTCTACCGCGCGAACCACGAGTTAACACGGATTACAAATGTTACACTTTCACCCAGTTCCTGACTTAAGTATGACGCTGCAGTTCCGTTTTTTCAAAACAAGATGGTACCATCTGACAGTGCTCAGTTAATAATAATAATAATAATAATAATAATAATAATAATAATAATAATAATAATAATAATAATAATAATAATAATAATAATGCGGCATGGCCTATACACAGGCCTGGTGAAGTCTTTGGAGTTGACCTGCACGGCTGTAAGTATGAAACACTCCCTATGATTAAATCTAATATTAAAAAGACACAAACACCCAGTCCTCGAGCCAGAATTATTAAATAATGTAAAAATCCCCATCCTGGTAGGAAATCGAAAGTGGGACCGTTTGTACCAAGGCTAGCATACTAACCATTCAGTCACAGAGCCGGGTAGAGTCTGTGAAGACGAAAATCAATTCTATTCATCACATTGTAATACTCTTACAGTACCATAATTCTATATCTTAGTCTTCCTACACGTCTCCACCCAGGCGTAATGAAGGCACGATGGAGTATGCTATTTTAGATATTGTCGGGAATGGTGATTTTTATGACGATAGTGTAAATGAGTTTTTAATTAATCTTTGGGAACTGGTCACACAATTGTTCAGTTCCGGTGAAAGAGGCAAGAGATAATTATTGTTAATGTTTTCCTTCCGCGGTTGTTCAGTAACTTTGCAAATATTCGTAATTATTTTAAGCTACTTAGCCTATTTCAGTCATTACTAAAACATCCACATAAGAATCCGGGATAAGTACTCATCCGGTGAATAAACCTTCGAATTCAAGAGGATAAACTGGGGTAAAAAATCCGTTGTAGGAAGAGGTATTAGGGATTGGAATAATTTATGAAGAGAAATGTTCGATAGTCCTCTTTGAAATAATTTATCAAGCGAAATGTTCGATAGTCCTCTTTGAAATAATTTATCAAGCGAAATGTTCGATAGTCCTCTTTGAAATAATTTATCAAGCGAAATGTTCGATAGTCCTCTTTGAAATAATTTATCAAGCGAAATGTTCGATAGTCCTCTTTGAAATAATTTATCAAGCGAAATGTTCGATAGTCCTCTTTGAAATAATTTAAGAAACAATTGGTAGGGAATCTGCTACCTCGGCGACAGCTCTAAATGAAAATCAACGGTGATTGATTTGTGGGGTCGACCATGACCTATAGTCCTATATAGGAAATGTTCCGGCATTTGCCTGGAGGTAAAAATGAGAATCCACGGTAAACCATTCTCAGGATAGCAGACGGTGGGGTTTGAACCTAGTCGCCTCCCGAATTCACAGTTGTTCCGCAGTGATCTGCTCGGTCCCATACTGATTGCACTGCCCCGCCGTATTAGCAAATAAGGATTGCTAACCTGCAAAAAGGAAGTGATTCTCCGGTACCTCCTTAGAGTCCGACTGAATAGCTAAATGCTTAGAATGCTGGTCTCTCTTTCTATTCTGGGCCGAATCATGGACTTTTTAATTTCATTTATTAATTCCTACGGCTTGGGGGACTAGTAGTTTGTGTCATCATCAGCGTTAGATGTCATCCTATACATTATACATTATATTTGGGAAATATCCCGGTGGCAATGACCAGCAGTATGACAATGAAGTAAACTTGAAACTATCTTAACATAACAACTCTGTCATATATAAATTCACACGCACCGTAAGTATTTCAAAAAAAATTGTATTACCTATTATCTTACAACTTTAAGTTAAAAAACGTGCATATACAAATTCACACATAACTTAAATAAATTAAGACGCCTTAATACTACGATTTACAGTGGACTGAGCGTAACTTTAAAATATCACACCATCTCATAGAAGTTTACACACACTTTACAGAATGCTGGAGCCTATTCTTGAAGTATCTCATATTTTCGGGAAAAGGCTCTAAGGCAGCTGCAGGCAATAAATTCCAATAATCAATTCCCCTATTTACGAACGAATATTTATCATAGTTTTCTGCGATCTAATGTTTTACTTTATGCGGATGATCTGAACAGGGCTTTCCTTGTCGACTGTTCATCTCTCCCCACGCTGGCTTGTTCGTATAGGCATTGTACATTATTATTATTATTATTATTATTATTATTATTATTATTATTATTATTATTATTATTATTATTATTATTATTATTATTATTATTATTATTATTATTATTATTATAGTCAGGATGTTTAGGCATTTATATGTTAGAATGCAAAACAAAATGAAGTGAACAACAAGTACAGCGTAGCCCGGACAACAGTTCTCTTATGAGATTTGCATAAGAAATAGTGGGCTCGACCTTCAAGAACTCCTGGAAGTTATGTTACTCTCCCTACATTACGGACGAACTGGCTAGGACGGCACCTCCTACTAGTCAAATTAATTATTATTATCTCCTTAGAGGTTAAATGTAAGTGAAGGCTTTCACAGCCAGAGATCGAACAGCATTTTTGTTATTACTAATTGATTCAAAGATGCACTTTCATGGCTAGGCAGCCTCCATCATCACACGTGGATAGACGCATTCTCTTGTCCATGTATCAATACTTTAGCTCCTCAGTTTGTCACTTTGTTACAGGTGGAATAAGGAAACCTTTCAGTGCATGAGTTACGACAAATGTTGGTATGTGCTCTCTGAGTATTGGACACTTTGCATGAAGGTTACTGGAGGTGCGACAGAGCACCACTTGAGGGAGGGGGAAGCGGAGTTCTAGTGGTGGGAGGGAGTTAGCGATGCAGAAGATTTCAGCAGGGAGCGAATGGAAAGAGCTCTCCAAGGATACTCATAAGTGACCAACGTATCTTGTCGGTACACATACTAAGCACTAAGACTGTTTGAATGTGTTTCAGGCCTCAGCGTGTGTAGACAACAAAGGGTCTCCAACATGAGAAGAAGCGTAGCCTTCGTGGTAAGTAACTTACTACTGTAATATTTATGTCAGTTAATTGAA
Source organism: Anabrus simplex (assembly GCF_040414725.1). Lineage (NCBI taxonomy): Eukaryota > Metazoa > Arthropoda > Insecta > Orthoptera > Tettigoniidae > Anabrus > Anabrus simplex. The sequence continues at coordinate 636,886,255 of NC_090265.1, read as the reverse complement.
TAATCCTATATCAAGTAAAACATTACCAAATAATATTAGTGTCACATAAAATACATCCATTAACTTAGTAAGGTAATAGTGCTGACTAATTTCACTTTCTAAGCGCCTGACAGTCAAGTTAGTTATGCGCCAGCATCTGAGCAGGTTGTTGGAGTAAATCATGTCGCACAGATCATTCTGCATGATCACATTTTGTTCAGGTAAAGAAATCGCGACTATAATTTCCTTTGTTGTTAATGTCGTTGTTCTTTGTTATTTCATTTTATTACATGAGAATACTATCCTAGTTTCTGTAACTCTATAGTTACTGTATTTATAGGATACGGAAAACATGTTCATCAGACCCCTGTAACTTATTTTCCTTGAGAACATAATCTGATACCTAGAGTTAAGGTTACATAGGAGAATTTCTGCAACTTTACAGTTGTTGTCTGTGAAATAGGGAAAAGGAAGATGTGGTCATCATATCCCTGCTCTTATTTTTTCATTCTTGTTATTGGTTTTACCTCACTCCGTCTCAGGCTGGTGTTATGGCGATAGGGGTTGAACTGGGGAAGAAGCTTCACTATTAAGGTACAAGCTAAGCATTTGATTGGCGCATTGGTGAGGTTAGAATCGACCATCTCCCGAATGTAAGCAGACAACTGAACGGCTCGAAGCATGCAGCCAATTCCCTCGGTTCTCTTGTTATATTGATGAACATTACGTTGGAGTTACTGAAATAGGCCTAACTATTTTGATTCTTTATCTACACCTGGATATTATTTAACGGACCAACGTGTAGTCTTGTGTAGTTCTTCGCTCCTCGTATCACCTAACAAACTGCTGTAAGTCACGAGCTTCACCTGGCAAGTAATGGTTAAGTAGACATGGTATGAAATTGTCCGGCGCCGTGGTTGAATGGTCAGCGTACTGGCCGTTGATTCAGAGGTACACAGGCTCGGTTCCCGCCAGTGTCAGGGATTTTAATCCCATATTGTTAATTCCTCTAGCTCAGCGGCTAAGTGTTTTTGTTCGTCTTAATACACACCTTCATCTATACACATTGCAGCACGCACCATCTCAGAAACACGCGATAGTGAATACATCCGTGCATAAAGCTGCCGTCAGGACGGGTACGTAGCTGTAAAACTGAGCTTAATTCAGATATAGTGCCAACCTCAAGTAATTTGGAAAAAGCCGGGAATAATAATAATAATAATAATAATAATAATAATAATAATAATAATAATAATAATACATGCTACGTGTACGGAAATTATTATGGTTTATAAAACTTGGACATTATGGTCCCTCAGTAGCCAAGTCTTATTATAATACACACCGGCCTATGATATATCTTTTTTTTCTTCTTCTTCTTACTCCTCCTCCTGTTATAGGTGGTTTGGAACTATATGTAGATGAAGTGCAGGTTTCCTGCAGGGTGCCTTTCGTGACGCCTACCCTTTGTAAGGTCATGTACAGTATTCTATATTGCCAGCTTTTGTGGTGGTTGGCAATGTCTTATATTGTATGTAAATGAGTATGTATATTAAGACGATCACAAACAGCCAGTGCTCGAGAGAAGTGAATTAACCAGATGTGGCTAAAATCCTTGACCCAGCCGGCAATGGAACCCGGTGCCCTGTGAGTCGAAGGCACTACGCTTATCATTCAGTAAAGTAGCTGGGTTATGTCAGATCTCTATACAGTATAACCTATTTTGCTCACTTCAGTATAAAAAAACAAAACAAACCGCTGACAAAACAGACCGTTAGACACTAGACCTACCACGATGGCTGCTGCTCAATGAGATGGCCCACAGACACAAGAGTGTTACATGTTCAGCGTGATGGTATTCTCAGCCGGACTGTTGGCTTTATCGACCGGGTTCGCTGCTCCTCGTATCAAACAACTCCTCAGTCTGGCTGACGAGGCCGAGTGATTTCCGGTCCAGCCTTCAGTCCAGTATTAAAATCTTTGGTCTGGCCAGGAACCGAAATCGGGTCCTCCAGGTAAGAGGTAAGCTCGCTACGCCTACACCTCTGTATTACAAAAGATTTTAACAGGTGCGGAAGTGATGGAACTATACCTTGAAAGTGATATCTTCAGGGTGCCGGTTAGTCTAAGGACAGAAGTCTGTGGCATTTAAATTCTCTTAAATACCAACGAACTCAACTGAGATTCCAACCTGGAACCTAGAGTACAAAGCCAAGCGCATCAGCTGATTACGCTACACTGTCGGTCACCGATATCTTTTCTGATTGTCTGATTTATATGCTAAAAATACGAAGAATTTTTAGAATGTGAACGAATGTTTCATTTATGGAGAAAGAAATTAAGTTTCAAGATTTAAGACGATAGAGCAAAGTTTTTATTTTCAAAATAGTCCTCCACTTGGCAAAGCGGAGGCGGGACAGGTTTCTCTCCGGGTACTCCGGTTTGCCCTGTCATCCTTCATTCCAACAACACTCTCCAACATCATTTCATTTCATTAATCATTGCCCCAGAAAAGTACGACAGGCTACGGCAGCCGGTACAATTCCCGTCCTCGCCACTAGAAGGGGGCTTCATTCAGTCCATTCCTGACCCGGTCAGATGACTGGAAACAGGCTGTGGATTTTCATATTCCCTCCATTTGGAGGCTCCTCAAGACAAATAACACACTAAAACAATTTCATTAACAATTTAATACATCAAAGGTAAATTGTAAGTCTCAGTTGTGCGAATGCAAGTGGTGTCTGAGTATCAAAAAAGATATCGTGGGCGCTTTCAGCCCCCAGTCGATGAACTCCTTGGAAATGATGTCGAAGACCTTCATCAGCTCTATCGTCGTCTTAGGGACTGTCCCTCTCGCACCTATCATGAGACCCCGCAATTCTACGTCGTCCAGCTCATATTTATTCACATAATACGGCACTTCAGCCAGGTAGGTAGACTTATTTCTCTGTCTACGTCGTCTGGTTGGTCAGAGTACTTGCGAAGTATACATACCGTGTCAGTTTGGTAAGAAGAACCATAAAGATGGAGTGTTTTTTGGAAGTAAACTGTTCTTCATGCTATCTGTAATACACAAGCGATACTAACAACATCTCACACTGTTCTCCCGATAATGGTATTTGTAAGAGTATGTCAAATCCTTCTCCGTAGCAAAAATCATAACGTTCCACATTCCAGATTTGCTCTGTTCCTCTTCCAATTCCTGGTTTGTGTACAGGACCAGCAGCTCTAGACTTGGCTTCTTTGAAATAATTGTCTTCGTTTCCTGACATTTTCCCCCAATTTCTTTGGGTCGGCACTAGTGTGGATTTAGCCAAATTTTAGGGCCGAACATGCAAACATTCTCTTATAAATTACTAGCTGTAGTACCGGTCGTTGATGGTACAATCACATAGAATGTGCAAAACTGCCTAGCTACTTTCCGTCCATATTCAGGCACGCTGTTTTACTCGGGACGCAGCAGTAATCCCACCTATCGGAGATGAGTGGCAGCAGAAGAGACATCAATTGGCTTTACGTCTCACTGACATACATAGGTCTTTTGGCGACGATGGGATAGGAAAGGCCTGGGATGGGAAGGAAGCGGTCGTGGCCTTAATTAAGGTACAGTCTCAGCATTCGCCTGGTGTGAAAATGGGAAACGACGGAAAACCATCTTCAGGGCTGCCAACTATCCACCCACTATCTCCCAGATGAAAGCTCACAGCTGCGCGCCCCTAACCACACGGCCAACTAGCCCGGTCGCAGAAGGGACAAATCACATCACAATAGTCAATATAATGTTATTGTTGATCAGTTTTATGAGCTTTCGATATTGTAGGTCTTCATGTTTAGTTTTCTTCCGACTCGGGGATATTAGAGCATCTAATGTAAAGGCAGTCGTTCCTCCTTTCACGACCGCCTCTTCTCTTATTCTTCATGCGATCGTTCCTTTAGGATTTTTTCTCATATGTTATAATCATCTTCACATTTTTCCCTGACGATAAGGACCGATGACGACGCAGTTTTACACCTTAAGGCAATCATGACAACAACCACCCCCATTTAACACGATTGAAGGATATTTCCATGTTAGCAACGCTCGGTGTTGATATAGACTAAGCAACAAAAGCCTAAATTCATGAATTCTATTATCAAAGTCGGCACGGTAAAACTCAATAAGACATAAATTATTCTCTATAACTTTTGTTGCGGTATGTAATACTTTCGGCACGACCAATAACATAGGTTCTTTTTTTTTAAATAGGCACCTTCCCCTAAACTACCATTTCATCCAGCATGAATGGAAATTACTGTATTTATTGTCCGACTCGTTCGCTGAATGGTGAGCGTACTGGCCTTCGTTTCAGAGGGTCCCGGATTCGATTCCCGACCGGGTCGGTGATTTTTTACCTTAATTGGTTAATTCCAATGGCTCGGGGGCTGGGTGTGTGGCGTATTCAACATTAGAAATCATCCTAGATAGGGCCCTCATCTTCACAGATATGCAGGTCGCCTAATAGGCCGTCTACTGGAAAATGACCTGTACCAGGCCTCTTCGGAGGCCATACGCCATTATTGTTACTGTATTTATAACCTAGACTGTAGAACCTTATTCCTAGACTTTACATACCGATTTCCATTAAGTTCTGATCAGCCATTTTCTCGTGGTTCGGCGTTGATGTGGACTTAGCAACAAAAATCGAAATTCACGAATATCTCTGTTATCATAGTCGATACGGTAAAAATGTATAAGACATACGTGATAAGAAATTTCATTCTATATAACTTTAGTTATGTAGTAGTTATAGGGGACCGAGCTCGATAGCTTCAATCGCTTAAGTGCGGCCAGTATACAGTATTCGGGAAATAGTAGGTTCAAACCCCACTGTCGGCAGCCCTGAAGATGGTTTTCCGTGGTTTCCCATTTTCACACCAGGGAAATGCTGGGGATGTACCTTTATTAAGGCCACGGCCGCTTCCTTCCCAGTCCTAGCCCTTTCCTGTCCCATCGTCGCCATAAGACATATCTCTGTCGGTGCGACGTAAAGCTAATAGCAAAAAAAAAAGTAGTTATGGTTACGACCATTAATAACATAAATATATTGAGAATTACATTGTAGGCCTTTCCCCAAACTACCTTTTCGTATAGCGCAAATAAAATTATTTATTGCCTAGAATGTAGTGCATTATTCCCCGACTTCATATACCGATTTTCGTTAAATTCTCTTCAGCCATTTTCTCTGAGTGGAAACTGCGTAACTACGTAGACTTGCGTGTACGTGGGTGATTTTATGTTAATTCAAATATATGTCCGACTCGTTGGCTGAACGGTCAGTGTACTGGCCTTCGGTTCAGAGGGTCCCGGGTTCGATTCCCGGCCGGGTCGGGGATTTTAACCTTAATTGGTTAATTCCAATGGCACGGGGGCTGGGTGTATATGTCGTCTTCATCATCATTTCATCCTCATCACGACGTGCAGGTCACCTTCGGGTGTCAAATGGAAAGACCTGCACCTGGCGAGCCGAACCCGTCCTGGGATATCCCGGCACTAAAAGCCATACGGCATTAATTCAAATATATAATATGCGGGAAGTATTCCATTACTAGATTGTGTTTCCTTCCAAAATATGGTTAGCAAATTACAAGGGAAGACGAAGAAGGTTATCTCTTATAAACAATGCATACCTTCTCATAGGAAATAGGGCCAAGGTCTGTCGCAGTGGGTAATTTACTGCGTGAGAGAACCATCAACTACTTCCGGACTTCCATTTGGATGGGCTACTGAGTGAGATCGTTCTTGAACTTCCTTGAAGCGCGAGTCCTTAACGTGTAGCTTTGTATGTTTCTTGAAAATTATTTCCACCATAACAATTTGGCAAGGTTTTATTATTTACCTTAAAATAAACTGAGACCTGCATCATAAGTTTGATAGCATGCGGATCCTGCATGGAAGATATACAGTATATGGAAGCACTTGAAGGATGTATTTAATTGCCTTGAGAGACAACAATGCAAGATATATAATCGATCCAACGTCCGTTTCGAATCCCCCACGGGTCAACCTGACGATGTTGATCGTGAGAAGAAGGGAATATACGAGCCCACAGTTCCGTTCTACAAGGAAGTATACATCCTAAAAATGATCGAAGTCGTAGGCTTGCTAATTTGGAGTAGGGGCACGATACGTCGAAAATTCGTTGAGTTCTGCAAGACATTCCACCTGGCAAAATCTTTGATTATTTACATACTGACATTGCACTTTCTGCCTTCAAATCGTCAATAATTATTTTAAGAAACCATCTTCGATGATATTCTATAAAATTCAGCAGACTTGTTCCTTCATGGCACTATTTGTTGCTATTAGGTATATTTTTGTCTTTTAGCATCCTCTAAATTCAGGAAGTGTTACTATATAATACATATTTATATACTGTATATCAATATCGCCAGCTAGGGTAATTTATTTTTCTTCAAGAAAATAGTGAAGTCAGTTTTGTCTGAGGTCGCTGGCATTTCAGGGTATCAGATTTTTGAGAATTTAGAATCCGCGGATCAAAATTCCTACACCACAACACTTGTTAAAACCGTTTGAACGGAGATCAAAATATTATTTTAATAGTTTTCATGTAAACGTAGAATGAAACGACACAAACATATAAATGAAATTAATTCTATGTTTATTATCCGACTTCATTCACTCCTTTTCAGAGGTACTTTGACTTATTGTAAGTATCAGGTAATAATAATAATAATAATAATAATAATAATAATAATAATAATAATAATAATAATAATCGTATGGCCTCAGCTACCGTGTGCAGACATTTCGATTTGACGCCATCTGGCTGTCTGCTCGTCAATTTGGACGTTCCGTTTTACTCTAGGTCCGCTAGATGGCAGACAAAGTAAACCGGATCTCTCTTGGGCGTCTATGGCTGAGATTTAATTAATTTTGTCGGGTAAATACCAAATGTATCACCAGAGATCTTTTACATGCCGAAATCGTACGACATGGAGTGTCGAATGGACTTTTTTCCGCCCTTCAAAAATCCGACTACCTCTGCTGGGTTTGAACCCGCTATCTTGGGATTCGGAGGCCGACTCTCTACCACGGATCCACAGAGGCAGCTAAGTATAAGGTAACAAGGTATTAAATTCGGACGTGATAGTTTTCTTCTACCACATTCGTCTCTGACTCGTCCGATGACCTTACTGTTTACTTGGCACGCTAAGAATGGTGTCCTCAGCTCCCACTTGGAAGGCTAGGGCACAGTGAGCCATCTAGTGACGAACGAGAGTACCACTTACAATAGACCAACGGTAAAGCGTTCTTAAATTCAAACCTTCATTATTGAAGAAGTGTTCCTCGTGAACAGTCGAGATTTCCTTCTCAAGACGCGGAGCAAGGTTCTCTGTGAACGTAAAGAATTTTACCTTGTTTCGCGACATGGCAAAGACCCAAAAACTTATTATGATGTCTAGTTTTAACAGTATTCCATAACTTTTTACCATGTGTCAACAATCATCGCTACTATTTTATTCCAACAGACAGGGCCGATTACAGAAACGATGACTAGTTTTAAGGCTTAGACAACGTCTGCCTAAACAATGTCTAAATCAGGCACGATCTTCCATTGCTTAAACAATGTTCAGTCGATGTTTAACTAGACACCGCTTAAAGTTTCAATTTTGGTTTGAAAATGGAGACAGAAGTACTTCCATGCAACTCTTTGCTTGTCGCAACCAATGAAATTCGTCGGTGCGCACGCCGAACGCCAGTCAGCTGTTTGTCTTCCTACACATTACTGAAATATGGCTAAGCATGAGAATGACTTGCCCACAGATAAGAGTATTACTTTCGGTGGAAATTAAATTTCATCATAATATTATCGACACTAAAGCGACACGCCACCGTACGGGGAAGTGTAGCTTTGATTGTAGTGTTGTTACAGTGAGTGTAATCTACTCATAAATACGGTAGCTTCGACGAAGGGAAGATGAAGCAATAGTGACGTATAACCGAGTGTGTCGTACGGGCCATATAGATGTAGCTTGCATTCTGGAGATCGTAGGTTCGAAACGCATCATCGGCAGCCCTGAACATTGTTTACCGTAGTTTCCCTATTTTTCCACCAGGCAAATACTATGGCTGTTATTATGGCCACGGATCTTCGTCCCTAGTCCTCCTCTTTAAACAATAATCACCACCATCACCAGCACTTGCCTTTTCCCATCTCACAGTTGCCGAAAGCTTATGCGATTATATATAAAAACCCGATACAACCTACGTTTTAGTTTTCACTATTATGTGTGGTTACTTAGCAGCAAATATAAGGGAATCCCTCCCGGTTGATGCATGTGACAGCCCTCTGACTATCGGGACACGTAATTCTGATATGTATGTAGTCGAAGTGACCTATAATTCCATGGAAATTACCCCATGTATATAATAAAACATGTCGGTTGCCAAGAATTGTATACAAGTTGACAGTTACCAAACTGTCCCTTTGTCAGTCTGAAGAAGCAAGTTTCTCGAAAAGCGAAACGTTATTTTAAGATCTGTCTCCCCGTACATGTCAAACGAATTGCTGCGATTTAGCAGCGGGCGACCCACACAGAGGCCGTCGAACTAACCTCTCTTCCAGGAATCGTTTCAACGTGATAATACGAATTACATGTTTCATGGTACATAACCTCTGATTGTGATTCACTCCTCACATTTGAGGTTAAACAGTGCTCTCGGCAGTGTTTAAACATGGCCAGTTGAACATAGGTTTTAGACAGTGTCTAAGTTATAACGTCTCTGCAATGCGGCAGCCATACTTAGGCATTGTTTAACCGTAGACATCATCTAAATACCGTTTCTTCAATCGGCCCACAGTGTTTAACATGCCCAAATAAACGAAACTTAGAATATATATTGCACCGTTCCCGCGTCCAGGTGAGGATACATGAGTTCCAGACTAGCTCTTTATAAACGATTCTAACTGCTTAACATTGCTGGGTTGTGGGTTCCGCGTGAGAAAGTACGCCGATGGCCTATGGTAAATCTCGACCTACGCAGAAGGACGTCTCCAACACGCTATCAGTCAGATACCATACTCGCATATCGCCGAAATTCATCGCAAAATCCAGGTTATTATGGCATTTCAAGAAATTCGTGCATGTTGCTACCGAAATCGCAACCAGAAAATGAGTCTTTATAGCCTTATATCTAGCTCTTATTCTAAGTAGGCATTAAAAGAATTTTATATTTTCACTACTCAGCTTTTATTGGCAATTCAGTCTAAGTATCACTTAAATGTTATGTAAAATATCGTTAGAAATTGCCTCATATAACGTAGACAGTCTCATAATGCTATCAGCATCTTTATGCGTTGTGATTACGTTGCAATAAAGGAAAACAGGTTTTGAAAACCTTTAACAAGTAATTGAAAACCAGGCCTTAATCATCGACACACTAATTCTGGCCTGTCGAAATACTAGGTTGTAGTTAGGTAATGTCCGTAAAAATCAAATGAAAAAGAAAAATTAAAATATATATAATCAAATGAAACATATTAAATATAGTTGAAATAATTAGATGCATCCAATTAGTTAAAATGAAAAGAAAATTATACTCCCTACTATATACAACATTTCAAATTATAGTTTCAAATTAGAATGTGAAAAACGCAGTGAAAATAACCAATAATTAATTAATTAATTAATTAATTAAGATCTGGAATCCTTTCTTAGTGAGTTGGATTGCTCCTCAAAGTTACCAAAAATTCTATCATTTAATCTTTAATTCACATGTGGCTAGTGAAATGAATATCACTTTGCTGAAAACTTAACATCCGTGTCCATGCACAGTAGAAAATCGTGTGAGAAAGCAATGTTTGTTTCCTTAGGATTTCAATTAATTCATATGTTTGAAAATTTCCATGTTCGTTTCATATTTCACAATGTCTGATCTCCATATAAGCAAATTCAAGTCCACTGTAAGTCGTAATTAATCTCAAATTAATTCTATTATAAGGCTTATGTGGCTAACTCACTCAATTATTATTTTAATCCATGATTGAAATTCAATTTAAGTGCGTATCTGGCTGAATGTAGCATTGCCAAGTGTACTTAACTAACTTTCCAACAAATTATACCACAAGTGGAAAAATTGGCATACTAGAAGACTCTACCTTCATCTGAAAGTCCATATATGAATGACTAAGTCACCAGTGATGTGTCAAACTGCTCCCATAAAATCATAAATTAAGTTACCGTGTGTGAGAGTACTTAAAAATGATCGTAGATAACTCAGTGAAGGCCTAAATATTAATGTTATTCGCCTCTTGGCTCAAACGATGATTCTCCTACTCAAATAACTCTGTATTGATGGCATTGAGATCGTATCCTAACCTATTTTGTGTATCAGGGAATAAAAACAGCAATTGAAAACAGTACGTTTCAATATATACCTTAGCATGCGCAATTTACACATACTATCATCTCTCAGAAGAATACTATGACCAACCTTTCAAATAACAATAACTATCACAACTTAACATCGACTCATATTATTACTTCATTCACCATTTATCACTTCAAATATCACGTACCATTCATATTAGTGCGTCTCAGGCACTCATTTCATCAAATACGCTGTATATGTGCCATAACCTACACATATAAAAACATTATCCTTACCGTCATAGTATCAAAGAAAAGTGCATCACAATACTAAGCTGTGCTACTATACTTCGTCGTAAACATTCCCTACATACGATCTCCAAGCTTGTTATTCTGTTAAAGCCATCACACATGTATATTAACCATCATATAATACTCTAACACTTCACTGACAACGATTTAAAAATATCAATCACTTTCTCTCGCATCACGTTGATAAATTTGCGAACGGCATTCACTGGTGTTTTACGCCTATATATGGGATTAACAGTAACTTCAGATGAATACCTACTTCCATGTAACTACACTTGAATATTATCTACGCACGCACCATGTCACAAATCATATCACACATAGCCAAAAAAATAAAGGTTTCTACTTACGAAAAGAAAACGACTCATAGGGGACTTAACTTTGCTTATTGGGTAGTGTCTCCCATCTCACTGTTGTTCATCGGGAATGGTAGGCCTCGCTCCATGGTTCTGCTTAGGTAATCGGGTCCATCTCGTCCTCTCAGCTGATTACCAACCCTCCTGGGTCATCAATCTCGTGAAGCTCCACCATAGTCGGAGTAGTCTCTGCCTTGGTCTTTTAGAACATCATAGTGGTCTCTAGTACGTCAGGAACAGAATAATACAATTCATGAGTTAATATTGACATGCTGCAATTCGTTCCGTACTGCCAATGATATAGGAATATATATATATGCTCTGGGCCGTCTAGTTTAGCTATAACAGTTCTAAAAGTGCTATTATTTGTCAATTCTCTTGCTTGTTGGACGAATGTAATTTTTCCGTGTTTTTTATTTTAGAATTGCACTTTACAGCTGATTGAAATCTCTACGATGTGCAGTATCGGACAAAATTTAATGCTTCCAAGTCCAACCGTGACGTAGTAGCTGAACGAGACTTGACGATTCCTTATCGCTGGTCTTAAATTTCGCGTATATATGTCAATCTATACAGTTGGCGTTGAGCGGGCTGCCGCGGATTTAATTCTCCTCCAATAATTGATCATAACATCAGATTACTGGCTTGTTTCTTTACTCGATTCCGTCCTATTTGCTGCAGTGCTGGATTGAGTCTAGTGTTCTAATGGAAGTCTCTTTTTTTTAAATAATCAGTTTAAATAATCCGCTTCTGTCATTCTTTTCTCACAGCCTTCTAAGAATGGTTGAAAGGATTATCTTTTCGGCTCGTACCGATGTTAATTGCTTTCATATTGATCTTTTAATGGCTGGAACGCCATTTTTGTTCCTAATGCTGTAACTATAGAACGGTGAAATGGCACAATATATATATGATTAGGCTTCTTTTTCACACACTGAAGTTACATTTAAAATGGTTCCTGGTAACTTTGATTGTTGGTAAATCTGTGCGCATAAGAAACCTCTGACCAAATGGGTGCTTTAAAAATTTACTGCGTGAGAGTCGTCAACGTTAATTCTGCGTTAAAATAATAATAATAATATCTACAACAAAAGGTCCATATATTTCAAAGCAAAGGAGGCATTACAGCAGTGTCATCCGACCAGAGGTCTTCTACGCTTCAGAATGTCTTGCAATGGACAAAAAAGTCCTGGTCGAGAAACTGGAGGCCAAAGAAAGGAAGATTTTGAGAATGATCGTAGGTCCTATCAAAGACAATGGGGAGTATAGAAGACGGCGTAACGACGAACTATACACCCACGTCGGGAAGATTACCTATACCATCCGGAAAAGAGAAATTATATTTCATGGGCATGTGACACGAATGCACCCAACAAGACTGACCAACCACATCATTAGCTTATTTCAGCAGCAGAAAACTAAAGGGGCTTGGTTCATTGAGGTGGATAAAGACCTCGTAGAAGTGAGAATCACATACAATGACATCCAGGAACGTGACCAGCTTAAGAAGAAACTTCAATCGTTGCAGGGTTTCTGAGACAAGCCAAAATTAAAAACCGGAAAGGAATGAACGCGGGAGAGGAAAGAAACACCGAGAACGCATGCTTAAGTATTGGGCAGACATCAAAGTCAGAAATTATGTGGTCCAAAGTTGCCCGATACGAGATGTATAAATGAATGATAATGATAATAAATGATGGTTAATAATATAATTGGAATCGGATTCCCGAATCATTGACACGAGCTGAGACATATTAACTTCTACTTGTAACCTATCTAATTTTATTTTTGAATTTACATTTATTTGGATGTCTTTCTCCCAGACGCTCGAAGCTTATTTTAAATGTTGTGCGGTGACAATATGACATAGGTATTTATGAACTTTCCTACTTATCAACTGCTGGGTTTAACTCAGCATCTTAGTCACTGAAGAAGAACAGAGTATGATTTTATTGTTTCAAATAATTGGAGATATGTCCCTTTGCTTTAGTGAATCGTCCGGCACGAACTTGAACCAAACTGGCTCCTCTGACTTCAGACAAATGTACTGAATTTGTTTTAAAGTAATTTGTCTTTCAACAGAACTAAAACATCCCATTCTACTCCTAAAATCACTACAGGGGAGTATAAAGGTTTTGGCAAAATACTTTTCAGGAGTGAGGCTATTTGAATAATTACAGTATGAAATTTAGGACTCCCCATATAAAATTAGCCAACGGCCGTAGCCGTGTTGAAACACCGGATCCCCTTAAGATCTCCAAAGTTAAGCAACATTGGGCGTGGTCAAGATTTGGACGGGTTGCCATGCGCTGTAGGTGAGGGGTAAGGGAATGGAGGAGCAGAAAGGAACTGGTCACCCTGCCGTACGTAAACTCCGGCTCAAGCACACCTCTGCGGAGGTTCGGACCTGCCTTCGGGCAGAATACACCCTTACCTTACCTTACCGAGTGAGTGGCTGCGTGGTTTGCTTCACGTAGCTGTCAGTTTGCATTCGGGAGATAGTGGGTTCGAACCCCGCTGTCGGCAGCGTCTATGAGGACTGGGTCCTACCTATGATCAGTTCTAAGCACGGAAGTTCTAGTTCTCAGGAGACTTACAAAGGACTTGTTTTTAACAGAGTATTGCATGCCCGTTAGCTGCCTCATGATTCCAAGTTCGCGGTTTCAATCCTGGCTGAGGTAGATTTTTGAAGATCGGTCAAAAATCCTGGGACATCTTTGGCATGTTAAAAATCTCTTACTGTCTCACGACAAAATTAACACAGTCACAGTATCTATTGCAGTAGAATTCTTCTTCCGTTGCCAGATAGCAGCACAATATCCACCTCGTGATGTAAACATTAAAGTCATTAACTGCCACCCTTGGAGGTGCGGGTGCTATTCCCGGTACTACCAGAAGTTTAAGCTTGGAAGGTGAGTTGGCATGAGGATAAAACGGTACATGCGGTTCACCTCCGTTTGAAGTGTTCCTGAAAACGCATGCAGCATCTAGCGAAAGGGCGCGAGTTTGTCCGGCTTCATGGCTAAATCGTTAGCGTGTTGGCCGTTGTTCAAAGGGACGCGAATGAGATTCCTGACTGGGTCAGGGATTTTAACGTTCATTGGTTCGGGGGATGGGTTTGAGTACTATCTTCAGCATTAGAATTCATCATAGGGACGACCCAATCCTCATAAACGCTCCGGCATCAATACGAAAGACCTGCACCGGCTCTCTCCCGAGGCCATTCGCTACGTGCAGAACAACCGGAGTGTTGAAATTTGGTGGGCAGGCCACCAGTTCAGAAGGTTTGTGCCACGGTAGCTGAGGCCATACGATTCTTCTTCTTCTTCTTCTTCTTCTTCTTCTTCTTCTTCTTCGTACTTGCCTATTGAGTTCTTAACACATGTTCTGTTCACACTTCACTGGTTTTCTAATGTTTAGAAATATTCACAACTTCTTTCCTTTTTTGTACAAGTTGCTTTACGTCACATCGATACACATGTTTTATGGCAACGATGGGATACGAAATGGCTAGGAGTTGGAAGTGACCGTGGTCCTAATTAAAGTACAGCCCCGGCATTTGCCTGTTGTGAAAAGCGGAAACCACGGAAAACTATCTTCAGGGCTTCCGACAGTGGGGTTCGAACCCACTATTTCCCGAATGCAAAAAATCACAGTTCTTAAAATACCCGTGATCCCAAAGGTGTGGGAAAATGGTAGAAGAAATCTTACAATAACTACCCAAACTCAACGAAATCCATCCAAAAATATGCAATTAGTTGTAAGTGTTCACAGGAAAATATCACTGAATTCCTACGGCAGGTGTTTGTAGTCTAGGTGACATATCATGCAAGACTTCTACGCCCTCTGTTTTACACCTTTACTGCAGCCCCTAAGTACCCTCATAACCATATGAAGAGCTCTGCTCCTCTTCCTCCTTCTCCTCAATCCTAAGGCTGGTGGGTAACATCCATGTCTTCAAAGAGTTTTCGTTCTATGGCCAAGAGCTTCAAGTGGTAATAGGTGTGCTTGACTTTAATGTTGTCTATAAATCACACTGTAGGTCTTCCTTTGGCCCTTCTACCTTCCATTTTTGTTTCAAACAGGATGGTGCACCCGTCAAAATGACGAAGCAATTGACAAACGAAGCTATTTATTTCTTTTGTTCAAGGATTTAACCAAGGTGCGTGTCTCATTTACTCCTTGGAGAACGTTCTCGTTTGTCCAAGGTATTCGTAATAGTCGACGCCAGCACCACGTCTCAAATGCATTGAGTTTCATGAAGAGATATGGAACTCTTATTTACAACCTCATTAGTGTAATTATCCCAATGAAGATCTTTCTTTAGTGATACTTACAGCAGTCCCCATGAAGTGCGTTCACTCCACCAGCACAGTAATTCAAATTGAGGAGACATCACTCTTGGCAAAACTTACCCTACATTTGCGCCCCGTTTCTCAACGTACATTATCTCCTGTCCATCTCACTACGCCGTCGAGGTCTTTCTACTCATTACATGTAATTTATTATTCTTTACTCTACACAATATCATTCGACAAAAAGTCTTATCTGTGATTCCAGTTATTTAGTGATATCATATACTGCATACATAAAAAACAATGGTCCTGTAACACTAACTTGCGGAACACCCCTTTTAATAATTACAACATCAGATAGTGCTTCACCTATTGTACTTTCTAGAAATGTAGCCATGCGTTCAACTACCCTTTTGTCGAGTCCAATAACCCTCATTTTCGTTAGTAATCTCCGACAATCTATCCTATCAAAAACCTTGGATAGTTCAATAGCGATACAGTCCATTTAGCCTCCTGAATCTAAAATATACTTCTTCGCCACCTTAGCAGAATATCGTGACCTCAGTAAGATAATGTACGTTCCTATTAGTACGCGTTAATTATGATAAACATCTTATCACTTCGACCAATCGATGCTGTCTAGACGCGACCTCTGTGAGTTTGCCCACCACTATGTATTCAAGGTCCTCTGCTAGTGGCCTTGGTATTTATACAGCTATCAGCATTTGGTATCTCGAGTTGATCGACTTGCAGGGGAACGCTCAACATGAAAATTTGGATCAGCGACCAACTGTCACGATGCCTTATTCATGTGTTAGATTGAACATTTGTGGAATCGCTATGATTTGCAGTATTCCAAAACATAAGTTACATGGTGTCAAAGTTCACAGAAACTTCACGTCGAGCAGAGGCAACCCTGCAGTCACACGTGTTGAAAAGATGAACTGGTCTTTGCGTCTCTGTGTTGAAAATGTAAATGTCGTATGGCTTTTAGTGCCGGGATATCCCAGGACTGGTTCGGCTCGCCAGGTGCAGGTCTTTCTATTTGACTCCTGCGCGTCGTGATGAGGATGAAATGATGATGAAGATAACACATACACCCAGCCTCCGTGCCATAGGAATTAACCAATTAAGGTTAAAATCCCTGACCTGGCCGGGAATCGAACCCGGGATCCTCTGAACCGAAGGCCGGTACGCTGACCGTTCAGCCAACGAGTCGAACTCTTTGCTTGCAGACGGTGTAGAAGGGAGATTTCACCAGCTGGGGTGACTACGGTCACAGGTGTACCCACGGTGAAAAACTAGTTCAATCACTAGGAACAGGTTCACGTGTTTACCACATAAAAGGAAAGAAATCGGTCTAGAACTGAAGAACAGAATACAAATTTCAAAACTATAATAATAATAATAATAATAATAATAATAATAATAATAATAATAATAATAATAATAATAATAATAATAATAATAATAATAATAATAATAATAATCATAATAATAATAATAATAATAGTAGTATTAATAATAATAATAATTTCGTGTGGCTATTTCTAGCCGTTGCCTGCTGTCATTTCTTGATGGATACAGTACTTTTGTATCCATCTCTTAGCACAGGCCAGAGTAAAGTGTAGCTTCCACCGGTCCCAGTCTCATCCATGGCTGTGACAATATGGAAGCTGCTGGGGTATGAGTGGTGCTGAGTAATGACATTGAGAGCATGGCTAGTGCATCTGAGTGTTATGAAAGGTGTTGCTCATAGGGTCAGTCATGCTGCAATAGCAATTTCTGACCCAGTGAGGAAAGCAATGGCAAACTACCTCACTCCTCGTCTTGCCTAGTACGCCTCATTTTCGTTCTGCCATTGGTTTTTGCGGTTTCCTTATAACCGCATAACCTTTGGTGGTGCTATTTGAGGATCCAACCAGCCTCTGCGCTGATGACCTAACAGACAGACATTTCTCGCCGAGTGCAGGCCTTGTAAGGCAGACCCTCCGATGAGGGTGGGGGGCATCTGTCATGTGTATGTAACTGCGTGTTATTGTGGTGGAGAATAGTGTTACATATGGTGTGTGATTTGCAGGGATGTTGGAGACAGCACAAACACCCAGCCCCCGGGCCATTAGAATTAACCAATGAAGGTTAAAATCCCCGACCCGGCCGGGAATCGAACTCGGGACCCTCTGAACCGAAGGCCAGTACGCTGACCATTCAGCCAAGGAGTCGGATATTTCAAAACTGTATTGCATCGATAAGCATCTTTTTAACTTCCGTCGTTGATGGTATATTAAATTATAGTAAAGAATGGAAATTACCTTTTTGTTTCTTTTACTCTTCCTAGTCTTTTTCCGATTAATTTGGGCTCGACGGGAAATTTGGACCTGACCCAGTTTTACGCACAGATGCCCTTTATATCGCCAAACTTACGTAGCAGGATGAATCCGCTATTGCGGGCTTCTGTGGTTTATGGTAGTGTGATGTGTTGTGTGTTTATGAGGAGGAGTATATTAGGACGAGCATAACATTTGAATTGAGCTTCAGACTAAACTCAGATCTGGGATAGAGCGCGGCGTTTGATATCCGAGTTAATTTGGAAGTAAACATACCTCTTTTGCTGGCCCGGAGATGGTAAATTGGAAGTTTGTCCCCTTGACATACAACATTTACTCTCCTTTTACCGAGCGAGTGGCTGCATGGTTTGAGACACGCAGCTGTCAGTTTGCATTAGGGAGATAGTGGGTTCGACTCCACTGTCGTCAGACCTGAATATGCTTTTCCGTGGTTATCATTTACATAGCTTAATTAAGGCCACGGCCGCTTCCTTCCAAATCCTACCCCTTTCCTATCCCGTCGTCGCCATAAGACCTATCTGCGTCGGTGCGACGTAAAGCAAATGGTAAGGATTGTGTTTAGTTAGAGGAAACGAGATTCTGTACAACCCTAACACGCCTCGGTATAGCAACACAACGAAAATTGTTATGATGGACGGCATATCCATATGTGGCTGGGAGGCGTGACCAGTTAAGGAGAATAATGGTTAGGAAGAGTATTATGGAATACGAGGTTTAGCCGGTGCAGCGACGGTATAATATGTATGGGATTCTCTCGCGGAATTAATCGAGATCAAAAATGGTAAAGCGCTATTAACTGCATCTTAAGAACGTTTGCTTTATAAAAAGTAGTTTTGTTTTTAAAATTGTTTGATACATACTGTACTTGTCAAACAATAATATACGTTTAAAATAAAAACCAAAACTAATAAAACCAAACTCCACGGTGCAACAGCCCAGAAGGGCCATGGCCTAAAAAGCAATCGCTGTTCAGCCCGAACGCCTGGACATTACGAGACGTCGTTTGGTCGGCACGATTTATCGTCTTGGGCGTTATTCTTCGCTTTCTAGACCGGGGCCGCCAAGTAGGCTGAGTGGACCTCGAAGCATCCCTTAGATCCAAGCAAAAATCCCTGATCTAGCCGGGAATCGAACACGTTAAACACAAAATCAATGCCATATCAATAACTTCTTTAAATATAGATAAACCGGGCACAAATCACGAACTATTAGTTAAATACATTGAGTGGCCAAAAGTCAATTAGAAAATGTGCTGTGTATGACCCCTGAGCATTGCGGCTTGCTGTGGCGTAGCTGAGCAATCTGTCACAGGCACCATTGTCGTGAAGATGGCAACACGTCGCGAGTTAACCGACTCTGAACGTAGGATGATCTTCGGCGCACGGCGCATGGGTCATAGCTTTACAGGGATAACACGCGAATTCGGGTTTCCGAGGTCAACAATGTCGAAGGTGGATCTTCAATATCGCAGAGAGAATGTTACCACCAGCGTAAACCGCCGCAAGGGAAGACCACAGGTGTTTAACGAACGGACATCCCGTCGCCTCCGCAGAACCATACTGCGAGCTCGACGGGCTACTGTGAGTCAGATCACCGCCCGTCTGAATGTCGGGAGTCGGGAACCTGTTCCTTCCAGGACTGTAAGGAGGAAACAGCACCGCATAGGCATCACCAGCCGACGACCAACTCGTGTCCCTTTGCTGACACTTCGACACCCAGGTCAATGACGTGCATGGGCCCGGCAATGGACCATGGAAGAGTGGCGGCGTGTGGTATGGTCCGATGAATCCCTGTTCCAGTTGTATCGAGCTGATGGGCACGTGACAGTGTGGCGTATGCCCCATGAAGCTATGGAACCGGCGTGTCAACAAGGTTGTGTCCAGGCAGGAGGTGGCTCAGTTCTGGTCTGGGCGGCGTTCTCATGGTCTCAATTAGGCCCCATTATCCAAATGCAGGGAGCTTTGACAGGTGCACGTTATGTGGACATTCTTTCAGACCATCTGCATTTCTTTCTGGTCCTAGACTACCCTGATGGAGATGCCATGCTTCAACAGGGCAATGCGCCATGTCACCGCTCTGTGGTGGCACGCAGGTGGTTGGAGGAGCACTCCAGTGAAGTTACGACCATGGATTGGCCTTTCAGATCCCTCGATCTTAATCCAGTCGAGCATTTATGGGATGCTGGTGTACGCTCTATGTACCCCGCACCGACTACACAAGAATAATTATTGAGGGTAGCAGTGCAAGATGCGTGGACGCATACGCCTTCAGAACGATTCCAACACCTTGTAGAGTCGATGACTCGCTGTATTGCTGCCATTTGGAGGGCTTCTGGAGGAGTAACTCGTTATTAATATCACATTCTGTGTTTTCTCATGACGTTTGGCCACGCGGTGTATAATAAACAAACATTCTGCGCTGTCGCTTCAACATTGTCACGGGGAATACTCTAAGTCAGAGCATGAAAAGTCCCAATGTCAGATCACCGTGGCGTTTATATATAAATAAATAAATAAATAAATAAATAAATAAATAAATAAATAAATAAATAAATAAATAAATAAATAAATAAATAAATAAATAAATCCATCCATCCATCCATCCACCCACCCACCCACCCTCCCATCCATCCATCCATCCATCCATCCATCCATCCATCCATCCATCCATCCATCCATCCCTCCCTCCCTCCGTCCGTCCGTCCGTCCGTCCGTCCGTCCATCAGAATATGTCATAGAGCAGAAGAATATACTAGAATTATTGAGCTAGTATCGTTGGTTAATTTTAAAATAAAATCAAATGAAATAACTTCTTTAAAAAATATTTATTCTGGACGGATTTCACTGATTATAGTATATATTGTAGCTGTAACACTACTAATAATAAAAAGAGAATCATAGGAACATATGGATGTGTTTTGAAATTAACAGAGAAATGGCGAAACAGTAAACGTGATGCACCGCTATTTTAAATAAATATTATACATAATGACATAGGTTTATGTGATTTCAAAATATGTAGGCATATAAAGGAATAACGAGTTTGTCGTGAAATTTCCTTTTAGTGTTCGCTTCCATTGCTGCGGGAAAAAATTAATACATCCCATTTTTCTATGTTCAAACGTGTAGGTCCCTTCTAATTTGGCAAAACTGAGAGGAACAATAAGAAATTATGATTATGATATTCGACCAACCCGCAAAACTGTTCGATATGACTATTTTTTATGACCTTACCATGAATAAAAGCTGTGCCTATGTGGGAACAAAATGCAAACTTGATAGGTAACTCCTATTTTAGTCGGTCCAATACAAAATTCAGCATTTAATTTATTGGTATCTTGGCTCCACTAGCAACTAGGTTTCAATCAATCGATGTGATTTACTCTATCCCTCGAAATTCTAGGTCGTCGTAGGCATCAATAAAGCCAAGAGTGTGTTCGCGTCAACTGCACCGAGGACATTAGGTCAAGTTTATCGAAAGAACACAACAGAAGTAGTCGGAGTTTAAAACTCACTGGCAAAGGGCGAAAATAAACAAAAGTCAAAATAGAATGTGTACACAAAAATTAAAACAAAGGAATAAACACACGGAAGGTATTTTCAAGGAATACTCCAATTAGTGGCGTTGGAGGACATCGGCATATACCCACAGTCCCACATTCCCTCGAATATATCATTGAATATAGTATGCTATGCCCACTTGGCGTTTGAAGCAATGCACGGGACAGTCCGACAATCATTGGACCTCTTCTTGGGGTGTGGTTCATTACGATGGAGGCATTGTTACAGTTCTTGCAGAGTTCCTTGTTTAACTGGTCCTAGATTTCTTATTAAATGATCCTTTGACCTTAAATGAAGGCCAACCTGTAAGCTACTCTCCTAACAGACATTAAATTCGGCGAGGGAGCCGGTTTGTTGCGTAGCCAGAGGCTTCACTTGGCCACGGACCTTGAGACAGGCCAAGACCAGGCCAGTCAGCTGGTTTCATTGCACTACGTCTCCACATGCTTCAAGGACAAGGAGGAAATCATGGCTGCACTTTTCTACTCTACAGTCTGGCAAGGGTCCAGAAGGAATACAGGAGACCCAACTCCATACACAAAGGACTCGACTAAAAGAAATAAAGCATGTCCCTCGAATACTGAGATCGCTTTCTTCTTCTTCTTCTTCTTCTTCTTCTTCTTCTTCTTCATAATCATAATAATAATAATAATAATAATAATAATAATAATAATAATAATAATAATAATAATAATAATCCATCTGAGAAAAGCTTGAAACTCAAAAACTCATGGACACAAGAAAGGAAGTTTTGGGAAGATAAGAAGAACAAGAAGATGAAGAATACCAGTGCTATTTAATGGTTCCACGTGCTCCTTAAGGGGCTAAACGAATGTATATATAATAATAATAATAATAATAATAATAATAATAATAATAATAATAATAATAATAATAATAATAATAATAATAATTTGCATCCGGGAGATAGTAGGTTCGAATCCCACTATCGGCAGCCCTGAAGATGGTTTTCCGTGGTTTCCCATTTTCACACCAGGCAAATGCTGGGGCTGTACCTTAATTAAGGCCACGGCCGCTTCCTTCCAACTCCTAGGCCTTTCCTCTCCCATCGTCGCCATAAGACCTATCTGTGTCGGTGCGACGTAAAGCCCCTAGCAAAATAATAATAATAATAATAATAATAATAATAATAATAACGGCTTTGCATCCCATTAACAATGTTTACGTTTTTCGGAGACGCCGAGCTGCCGGGATCTTTTCCCGCAGGAGTTATTTTACGTGCCAGTAAATCTACCAACACGAAGCTGGCGCGTTTGAGCACTTTCGTATACCGCTGGACTGACCCAGGTCGAAAGTCTACGCTCTACCGTTCGAGCTACTAAAGGTAAATTCGTGTTCTTGTTCCGAGGAGGTGCAGCTCTTCAGGTACACCACCAATAGTGGTGAGCTGCGTGCACCATTTTAACCACATATCAGCCCTCTTGCCATTCTAAAATCTCTGGAAGCATCGGGAAACAAACCCGCATCTCCGAGGACGGCAGCTAATAGCGCTAACCATAACGTTATGGAGGCGGACGTCTGGGCTACTCAGTCCAGACTTCCTCGTCTTTTTCTTCACTGTAAGTATCCATAATCTAATCGCTACCTCCCTCAGAGGATCAGTGGTAATAGTGTTGGCCTTGAAAACCCAAGATCACGGGTGCAAGCTCGGCACAGGCAATTAGACATTCGCAGAGAGAAAGAAAGTCAATTTGCCACTTCATATCGTACGCTGTTGGCATGTAAGGTATCTGTTGATAAAGTTGTTATTTAGTCGACACAATTCAAACTCAGCCATAGATCGCCCAATAGAGTTCTGATACCCATGTCATCTGGTAAAGTGAAGAAAACGTCGAAGCTGACAGGCGAACAGCCTTACGGCCAAATCAAAATAATGCAACTCGGTGGCTGAGAACGTACGATTATTATTATTATTATTATTATTATTATTATTATTATTATTACTATTATTATTATTATTATTGTCTATTTTCCGACTCATTGGCTGAAAGGTCATCGCCGATTTCTTCGGTTCATTCGGTTCAGAGGGTCCCAGGTTCTACCCCCTTGCCGGGTCGGGGATTTTAATCGCCTCTGATTCATTCTCCTGGTCGGGGAACTGGGCGTTTGTGTTTGTTTCAACATTTTCCTCTTCGTATTCAGACAACACACTACACTACCAACCACCACAGAAACACGCAATAGTGATTACATCTATCCATGTAGGGTTGGCGTAAGGAAGGACATCCGTTCGTAAAACAGGGCCAAATCTACATGTGTGTCACAGTTCGCACCCGCGATCCAACAGGTATAGGAAAATCGGTGGAAAAAGAAAGATTATGACTATTATTACTATTTGCTATCTACTCACTGATACATGTAGGCTTCTTCCGTAGTTTCCCGATATGTCCGATTTTGAGCTACTTGGCGCCATTGTGTTCAATTATGTCACGGTTTTGACAAAGCCATGTCTTCAGAGGTCTTCCTATTCTCCCTCTTTAGTCCTAAGGTCTGTAGGGAATAACTGGAGGAGACCTTATTTTGGTGTGTTGTCTAGCCATGTATTCGACGACCCTCTTCTATTTCAATCTGCCTAGGGGCCAATGACCTCGATGTTAGGCCCCTTTAAACAACAAGCATCATCATCATCATCATCATCATCACAATCTGCCTAGTCTTTCGTCGGTACCCGCTTTCTTTATTCTTCTACAGGTTTAAATGAGATCGAACTTTGTCTTTGTGGCTGATACCAAGTAACTGCTTTTCCCTTGTATTTTTTGTGTGTTATAGCTTACAAGAGTTCGATGTCGTCTGGGTCATCAGTGTATAGACTGGTTTGATGAAGCTCTCCATAGCATCCTATCATGTGTTAATCTTTTCATTTCTACACAACTACTACGTCCTACATCTGCTCAAATCAGCTTGTCATATTCATACCTTGGCAGCGGTTCTTATCGCCTGCACTTCTCCCAAAAAACCAAGTGAATAAGTCCTGGGAGTCTTAAGATTTGCACTAACCTTCCATTACTTTTTCTGGTCAAGTTTTGTCACACTTTTCTCTTCTCACTAATTCTATTCCGTATCTCTTCATTCGTGATCCGATCTACCCATCTCACCTTCAAGAATGTATAGATAGTAAAGTTTTCACAGTAGAACACATGTTTAGTATACTGTACACTTTGACATATGCCATGCTATACAAATAGATATGGATAACACATGTGTCTTATTATTATTATTATTATTATTATTATTATTATTATTATTATTATTATTATTATTATTATTATTATTAGCCCATTCCTACTCGTTTTTAAGACAGACAGGTAGTGCCGTGAAATATCGTGAATAAAGAGTTGTTTCGCAATTTTATGCATTGTATCTTTGTCTCATGAATTTCAAGAATGAGAGTAACAAAACCACCGTGACTACGTCGAAGGTCAAGTTTAATTTATACTCGTGTGTGTGCTTCTCTGAAGGTCAACCAAAGAGAAAGCTATTCATGTTTACTACGTAGATTACATGGAGTTAGGTACACATTCCTTTGTGTGTCGGATAGCCGCTTTGGGGTTGGTCTGTGTGACTGTACAGAAAAGAGGGTTATTTTTATTTTACTTTGTTTAACAATTTACGACGCACCGACACAGATAGGTCTTATGGCGACGATTGATAAGGAAAGGGCTAGGAGTGGGCCTTAATTATTGTACACCCTGGTCTGAAAATGTAAAACCACGGAAAACTATAATCAGGTCTGCGGACAGTGAGGTCGAACCCACTATGTCCCAAATGCAAGCTGACAGCTATGTGACCAAAACCCCGCGGCCACAAGCACGGTAAAAGTAGTGTAAATGTTGTACGTCAAGGGGACAAACATACAATTTACCATCTCTGCGGCAGCATACGGAGAATGTTTATTTCCAAATGAACTCGGTTATCAAACGTCTCGCTCTATCTCAGATCTGAGTCTAGTTCGACACTCAATATTTGCTGATCAACAAGAGCTGGTGTCATTCAATGGTGGCTTGTGAAGACGCCAGTCAATAATCAGCTTTCTTCTGTCTTCAAGCGTGGTTTCTTCCAAGTGTAAATAAAGGATGACGAAATATTATACTCGAGATATTTTACGAAATGATGATGAGTATTATAACTAGGAGGATATGCAAGATGAATTTTAGTCTGTCTACTTGTATGAATGCGGAGCGTCATGGGTTTCTGTTCACAGGGCCCCGAGTTCGAATCCCGGCCAAGTCGGGGATTTTTACCTGGATCTGAGGGCTGGTTTGGGGCCCACTCAGCTTACAAGATAAGAATTGAGGAGCTATCTGACGGTGAGATAGCGGCCCCGGTCTAGAAAACCAAGAATAACAGCCGAGACGATTTTTTTTTGGCTAGTTGCTTTACGTCGCACCGACACAGAGAGGTCTTATGGCGACGACGGGACAGGAAAGGGCTAGGAGTGGGAAGGAAGCGGCCGTGGCCTTAATTAAGGTACATCCCCAGCATTTGCCTGGTGTGAAAATGGGAAACCACGGAAAACCATTTTCAGGGCTGCCGACAGTGGGGTTCGAACCTACTATCTCCCGAATACTGGATACTGGCCGCACTTAAGCGACTGCAGCTATCGAGCTCGGTGCCGAGAGGATTCGTCGTGCTTACCACATGGCACCTCGTAATCTGCAGGCCTTCAGGCTGAGCAGCGGTCGCTTTGTAGGCCAAGGCTCTTCAGGGCTGTAGTGCCATGGGGTTAGTGTAGGTTAGTTATTGGGTTAGAATGTAAACTTATTTGACGAATGGCAAGTGTCGTCGAGGCCGCTTGACTGTTACAAAGGAAGGGTTGCGTAAATCACAAGAGCTCCAGTAGGCCAATTCCCTACTGCTTACACAAAAACTGCACTGCAAAACCGTCACGCGGGCTAGAGGACAGTTTCAAGTCGTCAAATAACTGTGTATTCAAATCTATCACCACGAAAAATGACGAGCTCTATGATTATTTGCTTTGCGTCTCACCGACACAGATAGGTCTTATGCCGACGATGGTATAGGAAAGACGGAGGAGTGGGAAGGGAGTGGCCGTGGCCTTAATTAACGTGCAGCCCCAGTGGGGTTGAAACCCACTGTCTCCCGGATGCAAGCTCACAGCTGCATGCCCCTAACCTCACGGCCAACTCGCCCGGTAAAATAAAAGAACTATTAATACTCTTGATAGTGTAGTTTGTATGCCATCCCCTGCACACTGACAAACATATTTGGTCACAAACTGGCCATGTATTTTGAATCATTTTCTAACCGGAAGAGAGTATTTTGCTTACGACTTCTCTTGCATCTAAGTGCGGTTCCACAACAGCAGGCAGTTACTGAACCATGAATTCTTATTGCTAGATTGACCCTGAAGTATAAAACGAGTTTACATGTGGCAAGCATAATAAAACGAATTTAATTGTTATTACTGGCCTTCTTAATGGAAATACAACTATCTTTAAGAACATTTAAAAATAGCTTACATTATCGATCTAAATGCATTCTAAATTTCTGATATCATTTCTTATTTGTTGATCAATATTCTTCTTCTTCTTCTTCTTCTGCCTCCTCTCCTTATTCTTCTCCTTCTTCTGCTTCTCCTCCTCCTCCTCCTTCTCCTACATGGATGGGGGAGGTAAAATACACCTGCCTGTCGTGAGATATGACGAAGTTGTAATGCCCTGGGGCTGACAATTTCAAACCATGTGATGGTGACCATGAGGCTCGTAGATGGGTCTGATATTGCTTCCATTTTCCTTTTTTTTTTTTTTTTTTGCTAGTTGCTTTACGTCGCACCGACACATATAGGTCTTATGGCGACGATGGGACAGGGAAGGGCTGGGAGTGGGAGGGAAGCAGCCGTGCCCTTAATTGAGGTACAGCCCCAGCATTTGTCTGGTGTGAAAATGGGAAACCACAGAAAAACATCTTCAGGGCTGCCGACAGTGGGGTTCGAACCTACTATCTCCCGAATACTGGATACTGGCCGCACTAAAGCGACTGCAGCTATCGAGCTCGGTCTTTCATTTTCTTGTGTCTGGTTTCTCACTTTCACCCTTCTTGTATGACCTTTCCGATCTTGACAGTATTAGATTTGTGAGGCTTGCAGGGTCTTTCATTTTCATACACTTCATGACCTTTGCCATTCTTTTGCCGATGCCTTAATTCTTAATTCTGCAAATGGCCGAACCCTTAATGTTCTGCTTCCGATTTGAGCTAAGAGGAAAGATCACTTAGAAATACTTCCCCTTGAAACATTAATCATCAATTCTTCACCTCCCCACTTGTAAAATGACAACTTTTCTTCTGTTCCATACTTCATTCTCGACCAGTGATTTGTGTCCCACATCCTCTCATGCACAACTCATCCATCTTCTTCACAGTCGCCTCCTAATTCCTTATGATTCTTCTTTTTATAACCCCATCATCTCGATACGTCTCTGTACCGCAGATATCTGTCCTGTTGACTTTTCTCAGACAGTTCGGTCACGGTAATGATACGTCAGATTCTCTTATTTGTAATTCTGTACAATCTGGTTACACCTCACATACTGTACATCTCAGCACTTTCGTCACTATGCATCTAGCTTCTTGCCTCGTAACGTAGTCCCACGTTTCTACTGCATATAGCACTGTCGCTCTCACCATGGTTTTATAGGTCCTTATTTTGACGTTAACATTAATAATAAATATAATAATAATAATAATAATAATAATAATAATAATAATAATAATAATAATAATCATAATAATAATAATAATAATAATAATAATAATAATAATAATAATTCGCATCAGAGACCTGGATCATTGGCGGCAGATCACTAAAACTTTAGAAAAACAAGAAAGGAAAACTCTTAGGAAAATCTTTGTCCAAGTATGGATAGAAGGTGTTTGGATGAAGAGGAGGTCTCCTGAATTATTCCAGACTTCATTTTCTTCAATTTACTTTACATCTCACCGGCAAAGGTAGGTCTTATGGCGAGGATGCGATAGTGAGTGGGAAGGAAGTGGCAGTGGCCTTAATTAAGGTACAGGCCCAGCATTTGCCTGGTGTGAAAATGGGAAACCACCGAAAACTATCATCAGGACTGCCGACAGTGGGATTCGAACTCACTATCTCCCGGACGCACCTTAGCGCCCCTAACCACATGGCCAACTCGTCCGGTACTCGAGTTCTGAGAAAAGTGAAACACTATTAGAAAAAGGAAATAGGAAAATTACAGGCTTACTAAAATGATACCGGTATATAATTATGCCTCGTCACTATCATTAAACAATAATTGTATAATGGAAATTAAAAAAAAAGGCCTTCAAGAAATCAGCATGAAAACGAAAATCCACAGCCTGTTTCCAGTTTCATCCGGGTCAGGTATGGATTGAATGAAGGCCTCTTCTAGCGGCGAGGATAGGAACTGTGCCGGCTGCCAAAGCCTGTCGCACTCGTCTGGGAAAATGGTGAAATGAAATGACAGTGGAGAGTGTCGCTGGAATGAAAAGCGACAGGGAAAACCGGAGTACCCGGAGAAAATCCTGTCCCGCCTCCCCTTTATACAGCACAAATCTCACGTAGAGTGACCGGGATTTGAACCACGTAACCTAGCGATGAGATGCCGGCGCGCTGCCATCTGAGTCACGGAAGCTCCAGGAAATCAGCGTAATAAGCAAAATTATATGGAACAGGCCTAGCTTTAGAGCCTTGGTGAACATACCTCATTTTGTTGAAAACCCCAAGATGAAAGCTGCCACTGCATGGATGGAAGAACGGAAGAAATGTCACAGCGAGAGGGGGAAAAGATTTTGAAAGGAGATGCAAGCAAATTCATCTGCTAAAGAAGTGCATTTGCGCTTCTTAGTTGTGAATATAAGAAAACGAAGAACGAATCGTTTATAATACTATTATTTCACGGTGAACGTGTCCTTAGACAATTTTTAACTCGGCAAACCTCTAGACACTGGTCAGTAATGAAGAATAGAACAAATCAGTCGTGCACTGCGAAGACTGCTGTCATCCGGTGCAATCTTTCGTCTCTTGGATTTCTTCTGAATATTTTCAAGGTGACACTTTTTCACAAGTTGGTTTACGTCGCACCGACACAGATAGGTCTTATGGCGACGATGGGACAGAAAAGGGCTAGGAGTGCGAACAAAGCGGCCGTGGCTATAATTAAGGTACAGCCCCAGCATTTGCCTGTTGAGAAAATGGGAAAGCACGGAAAACCATCTTCAGGGCTACCGAAAGAAGGGTTCGAATCCACTATATCCCAAATACTGGATACTGGCTGCACTTAAGCGACTGAAGCTACCGAGCTCGGTCACGGTGTTTTCATACGAACTACTCTATTCTCTATCTGGGTCGCTTATTTTACTCAAAATTAAACTGCGTTGCATGTCGGTGCGTTTACTGCTGGTTAAACTGTAACTCTTATATATGAACTCAAATTTATGAGCTTGATATGAAAATCAATATAGAAATGTAGAATTGTGAAAAGAATGCATAATGGAGATGAAGTAAACGCGTAACCAGGCACGACAGCAATGACTGTGCATGTTCTCCACGCCGCCTAAAGCAGACACGAGTTAACAACATTCGTGATGAAATAAGAGTTTAGCTTGTTACTAATTTCTCTCTTTACTTCATCTGCCTCTGTGGAGGTCACTAATATATAGTGTTATTTGTGCAGTTATCCTATTTCCTTTCATTCTCTCTTTCTTTTTTCTTTATTTCTTTCGTCTTACTATTATTGACTTACCGCTTTTCCCATACCTGTGGGGACGCAGATGCGAACTGTGTCGCACACGTGGATTTGGTCCTGTTTTACGACCGGATGCCCTTCCTGACGCCAACCCTATATGGATGGATGTAATCACTATTGCGTGTTTCTGTGGTGGTTGGTAGTGTAGTGTGTGTGTCTGAGTGTGAAGAGGGAAGTGTTGGTACAAACACAAACATCCAGCCCCCGATCCAGAAGAAGAAATCAGACGCGATTAAAATCCCCGAACCGGCCGGGAATCGAACCAGGGACCCTCTGAACCGAAGGTCTCAACGCTGACCATTCATCCAAATAATCGGACATAAACTATAAATCATTATATAATTACATTTAATATAAAGGCTGGTCTCATGCATGGGTAGCTTCTTCAGTCGAGTTGTTTGGATATGTTTTTCACTCGACAAAACTAGTTCTACAGACACACAACATATCCAAGCGGATGTACATTTATCCACCAATAACTTTTTCGATGTTCGACCAACCGTTAAAACATAGCAGAGTCTCCACAAACATATAGGAGGACGAGTCTAGAAAATAATAATGTTCAGTTTTTAGGGTTATACCACTAGTACAGTACCTTTAATGGTCATTTCTAAAGCTGAGCTTACTTTAATACTTTTCGCTAGTTGCTTTACGTCGTACCGACACAGATAGGTCTTACGGCGACGATGGGATACAAAAGGCCTAGGAGTGGGAAGGAAGCGTCAGTGGCCTTAATTAAAGTACAGCCCCAGCATTTGCCTGGTGTGAAAATGAGAAACCACGGAAAACCATCTTCAGGGCTGCCGACAGTGGGATTTGAACTCACTACCTCCAGGATGCAAGCTCACAACCGTGTGCCCCTGACCGCACAGCTAACTCGCCTGGTCTTACTTTAATAAAAAGGGTGCTATGAACCTCGAGAAGATTTTACAAATTACTCCGGAACTCAGGAAAGTGAATTAAGAGTAGGCCACCCATGTACATTTCAAAATTTTGTTACACAATTCAAATTCTATGTAGACTATTATTTTGGTATTTACACAGATGGCTCTCGGATTTGTAAGGAAAATGACCGTTGGCTTGTGGGATGTGTTTTGTGGTTTTCAAGGATAACATCGAGACTGACGCTAAAATTTCAGAATGTGTTCAGAATGTTCAATATTTCTAGCAGAACTCTGTAATATACAACAGTTAGTTGATTGGATTAAGAGTCACAATTGTGATGCATGTTCCGTATATTGGGCGATTCTCAGGCTGCTTTGAATGCAATTCGAGATAAATACAGCTTACAGCCGATTGCTGTTAATGTGAAACCACATGTGTTAGACTACAACAAGCATATCTGCATGAAATGGGTACGAGGTCATAACGACAGAGCTGTTGAACTTGCCAAGCTGCAAACACCCCCGACTCAAAGAGGTTTGTAGGCCTGCCTTCGCTACTTCTGTTTCAAGCTTAATATCCTGTTCCATTGCTGGGTTTAAGGAATCGAAAAAATTGCAAGATCATCTGTAAAGGGTACGCAATTAACATCAAAATTTTGGCTTCTCCACCCTAGCAAGTGCCCTATGTCATTTATCAAAACGGAACTGAAAAAATATACGGAGAATACATGAAATAATCTGTAGATAACCAGCTCATGAGGTCAGCTTATAAGGAAATTTTCTTTCCGGAGATTCAGGACAGACTGATAAGTGGATTAACTCATGGCCGTATTTTATGTCACGACATGGACAATTGTGGTCATATTTTGAGGTTTAGAATAAAAAATCGGGGGACCTAAACTTGCACTTGTGCAATGCTACAAATTTTTTATCGTCTTTTATTTGACTGTCTCATTTTTGAAAGAAGTAGATATGAATTAGTAATTCAGATAAATATGTGCGATATACAATACGAAGAAACTTTTGATGCTTTATTGTATTAAATGTGATGTGTCAGTTGCAGGTATGTTCGGGACAATACAGACAACCAGCCTCTGAGCCAAGTGAATTAATCATTATGGTGAAATTGTCTAGCCCAGCGGGAAATCGAACCCAGGGCTTTCTGAACCGAAGACGACGACGCTGACCATTTAGCCAAAGAGCTGGACAATAAAATAAATACATAATAGCTGACGAGGCCGGTACTTACGTACGGTAGTGGAACATGGGTCACTCTACTTGCAGCAGAGGAGAATAATAATATTGTTATTTTTTACGTCGCACTAACTGCTTTTCGGTGGTTTCCGAGGTGCCGGAATTTTGTCCCGCAGGAGTTCTTTTACGTGTCAACAAATGTACCGACACGAGGCTGATGTATTTGAGCACATTCAAATACCACCGGACTGAGCCAGGATCGAACCTGCCAACCTGAGGTCAGAAGGCTAGCGCCTCAACCGTCTGAGCCACTCAGCCCAGCGAACTGAGGAGAGAATTTGTTCCTTTGAGAGGAAGGTACTTAGGAAAATCTATTGGAAGGAAGATGGGAACGAAGACTGAATGAGGATACCAACGGTCTGGAAAGCCAGATATCGGTAGGATGATAGGAAAGAAGAGGATGCAGTGGTTGGGACACGTCATTAGGACTGGCGGATCCCTCCCAAATCAAGTGCTTCTCTTTTTATTTTTTTACAATTTGCTTTATGTCACACCGACACAGATAGGTTTTATGGCGACAGTGAGATAGGGAAGAGCTAGGAATGGGAGGGAAGCAACGATGGCCCTGTGTGAAAATGACAAAAACGAGAAACCACGGAAAACAATATTCAGGGCAGCTGACAGTGGGGTTCGAATCCACTGTCTTCCGAATACAAGCTGGCTGATAGCTACGCGACCCCAACCGCGCGGCCACTCGCTCCGTACTTCACTCTCAAATGGACAGGAAACAGCTAAATAAGTGGACTCCTAAGGACGCGATGGAATGATAGCGTGACATGCAGCTTTGAAGCATCTGCAATAGATATCTATAGGTGCGTCCGGCTCAATGGCTAAATGGTTAGCGTGCTGGCCTTTGGTCACATGGGTCCCGGCTTCGATTCCCGGTAGGGTCGGGAATTTTAACCATAATTGGTTAATTTCG
Source organism: Anabrus simplex (assembly GCF_040414725.1). Taxonomy (NCBI): domain Eukaryota; kingdom Metazoa; phylum Arthropoda; class Insecta; order Orthoptera; family Tettigoniidae; genus Anabrus; species Anabrus simplex. The sequence goes on along the minus strand of NC_090265.1, from coordinate 636,853,200 downwards.
CTGGCACGAGGGCTGGGTGTATGTGTCGTCTTCATCATCATTTCATCTTCATCACGACGCGCAGGTCGCCTACGGGAGTCAAATCAAAGGACCTGCACCTGGCGAGCCAAACATGTCCTCGGACACTCCCGGCACTAAAAGCCATACGCCATTTCATTATTTTCATCTATAGGTGCGACGCTTTTAATTTCCGCGTGATTGGCACCTATTTATGTAGTCTGTATTAAACATGTATTTTTCTTTGTCTTTTGATATCGGTCTTAATTCTCTGTAAAGAGCAATAAATGCATAAAATAATTACTCAATCATTCAATTCATTCATGCCGTATCGGCGAACTCTGGACCGCGTCATTTCAACTGGCTACTTCCGACTTTGATGTCTGCCCAGTACTTCCGCATGCATTCTCGGCGTCGCTATTTCCTCACCTGCGTCCATGCGTTTCCCGTTTTTAATTTTGCTTCGGAAACACTGGAACGCTTGAAGTTTCTTCTTAAGTGGGACACGCTCCTCATTGTCATTTTGTGTGCGATTCCCACTTCTTTAAGGTCTCTATCCACCTCAATGAACCAAACCCTTTTAGTTTTCTTCTGCTGAAAGAAGGTAGTGATGTGGTTGGCCAGTCTTGTTTGGTGAATCGTATCACATGTCCATAAAATGTAATTCTTTTTTTCCGGATGTTATCGGTAACCTTCTGTACATGGGTGCATAGTTCGTCGTTACGCCGCCTTCTGTAATCTCCATTGTCTTTGATGAGACCTAATATCTTTCTCAAAATCTTCATTTCCTTGGCCTCCAGTTTCTCGATCAGGCATTTTTTGGTCATTGCAGGACATTCTGAAGCGTGGAAGACCTCTGGACGTATGTCACTGCAGTAATGCCTCAGATTTGCTTTGAAAGATATGGACCTTTTGTTGTAGATGCCTTCCATTTTGTTCCTCCGTAATGTAAAGGCTTCTTACTCTGACGAGTTTGATGTTATCAGTTCTCCCAGATACTTGAACTTATCTACTCGTATCATTTTGTCTTGTCTCACTGTGAGATCTCTGGGTGCCAGCTTGATATTAGTTAAACATTTTGTTTTATCAAAAGATGTTTGTACACTTGTTTTTGCTGCTTGTGTTTTAAGTTCAAAAACCAGTTCCATTGTTGGATTTAAGGAATAGAAAAACTTGCAAGATCATCTGCAATGTTTAGGCAACCAGCATCAAAATTTTGGTTTTTGGACCCTAGCCTGACTCTTATTTGAACTCCTCCATTAATCAGTTCTTTGCGCCACTCCCGGATGACCTTTTCAAGGACACAGTTGAAGAGTAAAGGTGATAGTCCATCTCCTTGCCCAACTCCTGTCTTGATTTCAAAGGCGTCTGAAATCTTTCCCCTGAACTTCCCTTTCTAAGTGGTGTTGGTCAATGTTTTTTGGATGATTGTTCCAGTTTTGTTGTTTAGGAAAAATTCCTTTAAAATTCCGATTAGGGTGGTACGATGTTTCGAGCCATATGCCTTGTCGAAATCTATGAATGTCACCACAGTATCCCGTGGAACGCAGAGGTGAAAGAAGGTGCCGGGGTGAATGGGTCTAACTACAATGTCAAGAATTGAATTTAAAACTTAAACTGAACGTTTTATTTTCAAAAACTTCAAACTTAACAATTTTTTACAGGTACAAGTAGCGAACATTAAACAAGTCTAGGAAGGACAATATTAGTGGCATTAACAGATCGTGGATGGGCTTCAAGCCCTCTCCTTACTTTTCCTGAGCTACTCGCTCAAATTTACAAAAGAGCACAAATTTATACAAGGGCAGAAATCCCCTAATTCAAAGAGCACATGCTCCCAAAATTACAATATCAAGCCTCCCAGAGGCACTTTTACAAGCTTGAAAAAGAGCTAACGTGCTCTCAGTTTCTCAAGGCAACACCAAAAAATCTTATACTCTTTGGCCTTCCATGGCCCAACTTACAAATTGAAACAAGGGTATCTCGTACCAAACCTATGGGACCTTTGCGGAAAGAACAGGTTAAGTAAATGGCCAGAAACACAAACTGTATGGAGGCGTACAGTGCTCCAAGATAGTGAAAACTTAAGAACCTAAAGGACACTAGGCCGGTGAAACAGGGGCTATTCCCAAACTACCTGTACTGAGGTGACTCGTATGGAAAGTAATTTACCACATTACCGAATGAAAAAATTATAAAAACATAGTCACCTCAAACCAAGATGAAGGGGAGCTCGAGAGGGTGATTCACTCTCTATCCCCGATTTACAGTCGAAGATTTTATGAACCTTTTTACATTAGCCGACAGAAGTTACATCTGCCAATAGCCAGTATCCAGTATTCGGGAGATAGTAGGTTCGAACCCCACTGTCGGCAGCCCTGAAATTGGTTTTCCGTGGTTTCCCATTTTCACACCAGGCAAATGCTGGGGCTATAACTTAATTAAGGCCTCGACCGCTTCCTTCCCACTCCTAGCCCTTTCCTGTCCCATCGTCGCCGTAAGACCTATCTGTGTCGGTGCGACATAAAACAAGTAGCAAAAAAAAAAAGAAATTACATCTTAGAAAAGAAGGTTACACAGTTAACGTTTCGGACCTTTCCCTCAGGTTAAACTGCGGAGCTAGCAAGAAATAAAGATGTTATGTGACCATTACCTTGTCGATGTACTGCAGCCTGATGAAAGAGGACGCCCGCCTCCTGCTTTGACACACACACACACACTCAGTAAGATGACGATCAATTGGCTCAGAAACGAGAAAATCCGAAGTTTATAAACCCTCGGGGGAAGTTCTAGATTATTCGAGAGTAAACTAGCCACACACTCTCACGTTTATTGGTCAATTTACAAGTTATACTCAAAATCGAAGAAGACTGTGATTGGTAGAAAATTAATTAGAGAAATTAGGGATTGGCTAGATTCAGAACTGGCGGAAATACAAAGGAAATATTGCCAACCCAAAGATAAATGAACATCAATCAGTAACAAAAAACCTTATTAATACAAAACTTCTTTGAATTATAAGTTCTTATACCTCGCACCAGGGCACATGGTCATAGTTTTTAGTAGTGACATCTGTGGAAGAATGTCGAAACTTCTTGATGGATAGCAAACAAAACTAGTAGAAATACAGTCAGTTCAGGAAACTTCACAATAACAAAATTACATCATATTTTAGTGGTGACATCTTCTGAGTAAATTTCTAAGTTGGTGTAATTTAAGTCTCACTGTTTCACCAATAGAGGAGTTCATTAGGCCGAGATTTAAATGCGCGGCGTTGGGGTGTACCTCCCGGTACAATAATAATAATAATAATAATAATAATAATAATAATAATAATAATAATAATAATAATAATAATAATAATAATAATAATAATAATATACTGTATATTTAACGTCATTTCATGAACTAATGGTTTATAAGACACAAAATATTCCTGTCTTGACATTTACTTTCGCGATATTGGCATGGGCAGTGGAATGATAAATGTACTAGCTGCTACCCAAGATCGCAGGTTTGATACCTTCCGAGGCTATCGCATTTTTTTTGAGGGCGAAAAAGTAGGAATCATTCACGATGAACACGATAGTTGTTTATTCGACTAAAGTATCTCAGCGAACGTCCGGCTCCATGGCTAAATGGGTAGCGTGCTGGCCTTAGGTCACAGGGGTCCCGGGTTCGGTTCCCGGCAGGGTCGGAAATTTTAACCATAATTGGTCAAATTCCCTGGCACGGAGACTGGGTGTATGAGTCGTCTTCATCATCATTTCATCCTCATCCCGACGCGCAGGTCACCTACGGGAGTCAAATCAAAAGCCCTGCACCTGGTGAGCCGAAGTCCTCGGACACATCCCGGCACTAAAAGCCATACGCCATTTCATTTCATTTCATTTACCTCAGCGAACTATTTCGTCCTTTAGGAGCGCCGACAATTTTTAACTACAGTGGCACGATCTGGTATCGAGAAGGACACTCAATTCGTCTAGACGGTTTCTACTCGAAATATTTGCTTTTAGGCTCCAACCAGGCGATTTCGTTTTAATTTCTCCCTTGTTCAGCTCTTGCCAGGTCCGGGTGTTGATGCTATTTCTCCACCGTTGCCTCTCCTTCCACCACTCCTCCTCAGTAACTGTACTCCATTCCAGACCTCCTTTTCTTATACTGTTCTTGCAAGAGTCTACCCATTTTGCTCTGAGCCTCTCTCTTGCCCTCTTTCCTTTTACCTTAGCCTCCAACACTTGTTTTGATATATTTTTCTCCTCCATCCTCAAAACATGTCTAAACCATCTCCCATTTATTCTTTCCCATCCTATCACTCAGTTCTTCTACCCCTATTTCTTTCAACATTTCTTACTCTGTCTCTCCTTGTCTTCCCTACCATACTCCTTACGAGCTTCATCTCACTGGCCTGAATTTTACACTCACCACTTGCTGTCAATGTCCATGTCTCTGATGAAAAAAATATAGGGGTATAGTACATCTTGTACACTATCTCTTGACATTTTATAGGAACTTCTCTGTTCAACATTCATTTCCTTATATTCTGGTAGAACGTATTTCGCACTAATTCTACCAGTGATATGTCTTCAACCTTAAATGTAACGTGCTTGATGATTAAAATTATGATACAAACATACTAAATAAACCAACTACAAAAGAGTGTAATTACACATTATTAATCATTAAAATACGAAAAGTAGCATACCTTGATTACGCCCTTAGGCATGAAAGGCATTAATATTGCCTCAGTATATAATGGAAGGAAAGGTCGAGGGAAGGGAAGGGAAGAAAAAAGCAGGAGAAAGCCTTTCTGGCTCTCTAATATACTACTCTGGATATACTTGAATCTAAAACAGCTTACTGGAGTAGCTCACGACAGAAACACGTGTGCTATAATGATAATGATAAGTAATGTGTTTGAAAGGGAAATACTGGTATTTATTGGTTTGCTACTGTATCTACTTCCTCCAATGGAGGAATATCATTCTAGTAAACAAATATGCTGTATTTTAACAATTAGCAAACGGTAATATTCATTATGAATCGATAGAAATACTACTAGTCAATGAGTTCGTGACTGGCACCTACAGTGTAGGCAATACGGCGTACATTCATGTACTACAGTCAATAATTTCTTGGACTGGCTCTTACAGGGCAGGCAACACAGTGTACGAGTACAATCACGATCACAAGAATTCTGGATGGGAAAGAAAACAAGTAACGTTTAGGCGTAGATTTTGGACAACCCTGAGTATGAAGGAGAAGCAGCAAGGCAACGTCACATGTGTTCGTCGCCTAGGAGGTGTGGCCTGTCCCGTTACGCACTCAGAGGTCATTCCTGACACCATTTTCTCGGCAACGGATTAAGATGTTTCTATGCTTAAATATTATGGCTGTACTGGCTTCTCCTTATCAAGGAAAACAATTAATTATTTGTAATTTACTTGTCAAAAAATATGCACAATATAATCCCGCCCCAATACGTGTGGCATTTAATAGTTTGATCAGCGCTGACAATAACTCCATAGGAACGGTTTTCCAAACACGCTTGCTATTAACAAAGTAACGCAGAACCATTCTTTCTGTGTTGCCCTAATTAGTTTCCTCCAGTCATTTGAATTGATAAGAAAATTATTATTTTTATGGAAAACTAGTGCATTGTTTAAGATTATACAAATACAATTATTTTCGTGTCCAGGAAGCGTTCATTTTATTTATATTTTTCTTACAAAATGCACTCCTTTGTTTCTTTGAAGACATTTTACAGTGATATCATGAGAACATGTTATTTTTATTATTACCTACCATTATTTTTTGGATTGTGAATAATATTCTTCATTTACATGTCTTTTAAATGTAATCACTGTTACTGTCTTTTATTTTCATATGTCATTTTATCCCATTATATTTCTATCCCATTTCCCATAATTATATTAAGATAAACGAATGTTATAATATTTCAGTAAACGGGTAGACCCTAAACCTTTATATGAAAGTTACCTTCTTTCATCTTAATTTCTTGCGTTCAAATTTGATATCCGTGAATATTTTAGTACAAAGTATATTAATTCTTTTGATAGTGTCTGCATGAGTATTAAAGTAGTTTAATTTAATAGGGCCAATATTGACTAAATTATGGGTCATTCTTTCTTACAGTGTTTGAGTGCCGTGATAATGAAGTCACAGTCGAGACCGCTATCGTTTCAGCCAGCCTTCGCACACAAGAATTACAAATAAACTGGAGAATTTGACCCTGAATGAGTTGATATACACAGTACGTCTCTTGTCTTCAAGGACTCCCCTCATTCCCCTCTCTCATCGTTGTCAAGCTAAGAGTGACGTGCGGCAGGCAGGGAGCAAGTATTTTCCCCTCCGCGTGTTTCGTTCATGCTAGATATCTCGTACTTCACTCTTCCACCTCTCCTTCACTCTTCAAATGTGCGAATGTGTTACGCGTCTAAGGTATGTGACCAATGTGAGAGAATGTGTAAGCAGGTCTGGGCGGTTCTGAGGACTATACTGATTTCTTGCCTGAAATAAATATTTCTGGTCACGAGATACTAAAGTTCTTTTGTGTGCATACTACAGTCAATATGTTCGTGGACTGGCGCTGACAGTTCAAGGATCACCTATTCTTTTGACCTGCCTTTTCATGCCTTTTACACCGTCGTGTTGATCTGGGCGATTTCAATATGAACATCTCAAATGTTTCGCTAGTGGATTTGCCTAAATTTTGGCAGAACTTGAAAATTGCCTGTTGCTCAAACTATGATATTCTCAAGTTCCGCCGCTGACATTCAACTATCCTTCACAACAGATATCGTAGCTCTTCTAATACTGTATGAGCGCAACTCCCTCTTACTGGGACTGGCGAAGAACTGTCACGGCAACATCTTATGGTGCAAACTCACCGCTCTAGTACATCACGGCGACACTAGACGGCCAGTCCACGAATTTAATGTCTCTATTACGTATTATCCACTGAAATTCATCCATTTCCGTACAATTATAACAGGAAATTAGGTTACTTCGTTGGACCACTCTTTAATGAATACAACAACTGTAAGAGCGGTAACATTAAGGCTGATGACACACGGAGCGGTTTTCGCCGAGTCGGCCGCCGCGTCGGCGCATGTTTCTATCGTATCAGATGGGATGAAACAGACACAGCGGTGCTCGCCGACAGGCGGCAGATTTGCCGACTCGGCCTGTCGTGTAGCTGGCGGTGCAGCGAGCGGTTTGAAGACTTTGTGCGCGCTCTAGCGCCATAGATTTATTACATTCAGCTGAATCACGGCTGACTTGATGCTTCGCTCTAGTCGGGCGAGGCTGAATTTACGCGGCGATTGCATCATTGGTAGGTATTCTTGTATTAGATATCATGAAGTATCTTTGAAATTCAATGCTATACACGTAAAAGGACATATAGAGTAAGTAGTCTTTTGGAATAAGAATAAGAACAATCCTTCATTTTTCGGTAATTTTAGCTAGCTTCCTCACCTAATGTCACGCTCACTAATGTGTTTTGTCCACTGCCTGCTCGATACGCACCCGATGACTGTTTATAAGCAGTCATTTTAGATGCAGTTCGAGCAGGCAGTGGTTTCGTCACAGTCGGCAAAAACCGCTCTGTGTATCAATCACAGGCGGCGGCCGACGCGGCTGCCGACTCGGCAAAAACCGCTCCGTGTGTCATCAGCCTAAGTGTGTTGTACATTGTATAATTGAAGTCCACTTTTTCGGCAAAGGCTTTGCACCTTGTGTAAGATTGTTCAAATATCATCTGCAAATAGACATGAGCGCATATCGGTTAGTATCGTATAGGGGAAGTCTGGCTCGTAGCCATGCGTTTATAATGTATTACCCTGATGGTGATGTTTTGTGTTCCAGACACTTCTGATGCTGCTCATTGGGACGGCGATTGCCACGCCCATCATGGTTTGGAGCGGGAAGCTGACTCCAATCACTCCACGCCTGCCATCACCTCCAATGCCGGTGCCATACCCACCAATACCGCCTGCCCCTGTCAACGAGGACCCTGAACCCATCAACAGTCTGCTGTACCGGCGAACCACAGTCAAGTATGGCTTCCGTACCAAGCCGCTGAAAACCTACGTGAGTACATACGAGGTTAGTGTGATTATAAGAAACGAAAAGGGGTTAAAAATGTGAAGTAGTTCTGATGGCACCTGATGTTCATCCCCAAACCCATTAACAGTCTGTTCTACCGGCGTACCAAACTAAAACAAAATGGCTTCCGTGTCAAGCCGCTGAAAAACTACACGTGTACATACGAGGTTAGCTGCCACCTCCGGAGACCCGGGTTCGATTCCTGACTCTGCCAGGAAATTTGAAAATTGCTACGATGGCTGGAACGGGGTCCACTCAGCCTCGGGAGGTCAACTGAGTATAGGGGGTTTGATTCCCACCTCAGACATCCTCGAAGTGGTTTTCCATGACTCCCCGCCTTCTCCTCCATGGAAATGCCGGGATGGTACCTAACTTAAGGCCACGGCTGCTTCCTATCCTCTTCCTTGTCTATCCCTTCCAATCTTCCCTCCCCCACAAGGCCCCTGTTCAGCATAGTGGGTGAGGCCACCTGGGCGAGGTACTGAACCCATAATTCTACGATGAGAAAATTATTTTTTATTCCACATATTTATTTCAGCTGCAAACTACTTTTTGAGAGCAGCCATGTTTTTATTCCAAGAGTCTGGCTGTCTCGTGGGAACGAGCTCCCCGTGTCGAGCCAGCCGCAAGATCGTGAAATACCGGGATACTTCGGTGGACTTCGAATATTGAACAATTTGTCAAATTTAAGAAATCCTTCATAACGAGAGATTTTGGCGACGTGGTAAATCCAGGAATAAAGAATCTAAATTATTCTTAAACTCTATGTGAAGATAGAACCCCCAGGGTAAATATAAATGCAGTTAAGTCTAGAGAAGAATTTGCGTCCGGCTCCCGAACTAGCGACACGTGCCAAGGCCGATGGATGAAGAAAACCCGCGAAACGCCCGGGCAGAAATAATTCATTGCGCCTGTTGCGAGTATGGAAAAAAATGAAATTAACACGGTAATAAATCGTAAGTCTGTCCGAAGTTATGGAAAAAAATTCAGGAAAATTGGTCTATTGGATGCGGAATTAGCAGATTGTGCAATCAAGCTTCATGGTGTGAGTAGCGTCCTCCCGTAGGGTATAAAAGAAATCTCCCTTCGTATATTTCACACTCTCTGTCCGGTTGTTGGAGCGAGAAGCTCACGTTACTCGTCAGCAGAAAAGTGCGGAGATTTGTTCTCCAAGAAACTTATTACATATTCGTGTCTATGGTTCAAATATGCTGTTAAAGTAGAAGATGACAGAAATTTTCTGAACTGCCGCTAATGGGAACTTGGAAGGTTTAGATATTTGGGTGAATAAGTAATTGAGTTTCTCTCTGTATTCATTGTGTGCGTATACTATTTGCTAGAGTCTGGAAGTTAGCTGCGCGGTGTGGTTTCTTATCTGTTGGAACACCTGGCCCTTAGTAGGGTGAGAGGGAACAGAGTCTTGCGAACACAGTGGACGTTGTCATTTGAGCAGAGTGCTCGTCGCCTGTTAAACGTTTTGAAAGTGCGTTGTTCGCGGTGTCAATCGACCCCGAAAGTGTTGTGTAATTTAAGTTATATATCTTTAAGAAGACGTCTAATCTAGCCATGGAAGGCTAGACAAAGAGGTCTGCTGGCTAGATGCAGCCAGGATCCAGAATGTCTACGATTACAGGTCTGTGAATATGTTTTGTATCACTGTTGTAGTTAGAATTTTCATTGAGTGAGAGCAGCCTGTAAACGTAAAAAGAAGGCTTATCAGAAATGGCTCCAAACAAGGACCGAGGCAGACAGGGATCTGTACGTAGATGAAAGAAACAGAGCGAAACAAATAATTGTTGAACCCAAAAAGAAGTCATGGGAAGATTTTGGTAATAGCCTGGAAAGGCTAGGTCAAGCAGCAGGGAAACCTTTCTGGACAGTAATAAAGAATCTTAGGAAGGGAGGGAAAAAGGAAATGAACAGTGTTTTGAGTAATTCAGGTGAACTCATAATAGATCCCAGGGAATCACTGGAGAGGTGGAGGGAATATTTTGAACATCTTCTCAATGTAAAAGGAAATCATCCTTGTGGTGTTGCAAACAGCCAAGCTCATGGGGAGGAGGAAAATGATGTTGGTGAAATTATGCTTGAGGAAGTGGAAAGGATAGTAAATAAACTCCAGTGTCATAAGGCAGCAGGAATAGATGAAATTAGACCTGAAATGGTGAAGTATAGTGGGAAGGCAGGGATGAAATGGCTTCATAGAGTAGTAAAATTAGCGTGGAGTGTTGGTAAGGTACCTTCACATTGGACAAAAGCAGTAATTGCACCTATCTATAAGCAAGGGAACAGGAAGGATTGCAACAACTATCGAGGTATCTCATTGATTAGTATACCAGGCAAAGTATTCACTGGCATCTTGGAAGGAAGGGCGCGATCAGTCGTTGAGAGGATGTTGGATGAAAACCAGTGTGGTTTCAGACCACAGAGAGGCTGTCAGGATCAGATTTTCAGTATGCGCCAGGTATTTGAAAAATGCTACGAGAGGAATAGGCAGTTGTGTTTATGTTTCGTAGATCTAGAGAAAGCATATGACAGGGTACCGAGGGAAAAGATGTTCGCCGTACTGGGGGACTATGGAATTAAAGGTAGATTATTAAAATCAATCAAAGGTATTTATGTTGACAATTGGGCTTCAGTGAGAATTGATGGCAGAATGAGTTCTTGGTTCAGAGTACTTACAGGAGTTAGACAAGGCTGTAATCTTTCACCTTTGCTGTTCGTAGTTTACATGGAGCATCTGCTGAAAGGTATAAAATGGCAAGGAGGGATTCAGTTAGGTGGAAATGTAGTAAGCAGTTTGGCCTATGCTGACGACTTGGTCTTAATGGCAGACTATGCCGAAAGCCTGCAGTCTAATATCTTGGAACTTGAAAATAGGTGCAATGAGTATGGTATGAAAATTAGCCTCTCGAAGACTAAATTGATGTCAGTAGGTAAGAAATTCAACAGAATTGAATGTCAGATTGGTGATACAAAGGTAGAACAGGTCGATAATTTCAAGTATTTAGGTTGTGTGTTCTCCCAGGATGGTAATATAGTAAGTGAGATTGAATCAAGGTGTAGTAAAGCTAATGCAGTGAGCTCGCAGTTGCGATCAACAGTATTCTGTAAGAAGGAAGTCAGCTCCCAGACGAAACTATCTTTACATCGGTCTGTTTTCAGACCAACTTTGCCTTACGGGAGCGAAAGCTGGGTGGACTCAGGATATCTTATTCATATGTTAGAAGTAACAGACATGAAAGTAGCAAGAATGATTGCTGGTACAAACAGGTGGGTACAATGGCAGGAGGGTACTCGGAATGAGGAGATAAAGGCTAATTTAGGAATGAACTCGATGGATGAAGCTGTACGCATAAACCGGCTTCGGTGGTGGGGTAATGTGAGGCGAATGGAGGAGGATAGGTTACCTAGGAGAATAATGGACTCTGTTATGGAGGGTAAGAGAAGTAGAGGGAGACCAAGACGACGATGGTTAGACTCAGTTTCTAACGATTTAAAGATAAGAGGTATAGAACTAAATGAGGCTACGACACTAGTTGCAAATCGAGGATTGTGGCGACGTTTAGTAAATTCTCAGAGGCTTGCAGACTGAACGCTGAAAGGCATAACAGTCTATATTGATAATGTATGTATGTATGTATGTATGTATGTATGTATGTATGTATGTATGTATGTATGTCGGTTTGATATTAAATAATGATCACACGAATGTATTACATTTCTGGTCGTCGTGTGAAACTCTTCAATGCTGTAAAATTCACGTCCAGAAACTGTAAAATGCGAAGTTTAAATATTGTGTTAATATTCTTTGAGATATTGTCCAAATTGAGTAAACTTAGGAAGGTGATAACGATAACATAGCCGAGGTGATTGTCTTAATTTCGAGTATCGTTTGAATTCAGAATTTATTGTCGAGATGATGATAATAATAATAATAATAATAATAATAATAATAATAATAATAATAATAATAATAATAATAATAATAATAATAATAATAATAATAATAATAATGTTTACCGCGGGATAAAATTTTTCTATGTTAAAAGTGCATTTAACAGGAATGTTAAATAATGTTCGCGTGTGTCTAGAAATTTCCAGTGAAATCCGATGAAGTTATGTTTTATTCATAGGGAGTAAAATTTTGTGACATCGTGCATGTCGGCGATATGGAAAATCACGGTATGCTGTTGTATTTGTTGAGGTCCGAAAGTTGCAGTAAAAATAAAATTAAAATGTATGTTTTTATAAAGGTTGTTTGTCACGAGAGGATTGAGGTTTGAATAGTCCTGAAATATGGGAAAAGGGATTGATGGTGAATAATTTTGATATGTTGAGATAATGTTGAAGGCAAAGGAAGCCTGCATTTTATGTAATGTCGCCGTGAGAAGACGATGAGAATGAAATTTTGAGACAGGCTATATTTGCTGATGGCGAAGAGTTTTTGAGACAGGCTGTATATTAAATGTGATATTTATGTGGCAGGCTGTAGTATATTCCGCTAACAATCCGAAAACGGAGACAAGGAGAAGGTTGGTTCGAGATGATTATTGTGTGAGGCACATTAAAATTTCAAGATCCCAAGTGAAAAACGATTACTGGTGAAGATTGTAACTCTTGGTAGTAAAAATCCAAGTGACTAGTTTACGTAAAGTCAGTATAAGAATATTAAAATAATATGACCTCAAGGGTAGGAGACCATTCTGAATACACGGTTGGTGTTATTTGACTGTAATGACAAGTTTCCAATCAGTAAATTTCATAAATTACGGGACGGTAATTTATCATTAAATCGGAAACATTGTGGGATGAGATATTGGACGTTATTAAAGCAATATGTTTGGCTGTGTAGATTCATTGGGTTTCGTTTCACTGGATAGTCATGGATATGAATACTTGGAAAAATGACGGTAGGTGATTTGAGAGCTTCACCCTAAAATTACAGCGTTGATTTTTGCGGTGGTAATGATTACTGTTTTGGGCGACATTCACGTAATGTTAGGCGTGTGTTGGAAGTCACTATTATTTTTTCAAACTTCATTGCGCATGTCGAGATCGTGTTTGAGTTGTGGACTGCTTGCCACGCGTTATTTATTTTCAATTTCACGTTTTATTAACAAGATAGGGACTTAGTAGCATTTCCCGACTTGCGTTCATCCTGTGGCAAGATTCGTTCATTGCGTGCTATTAACCAAGTTTACAGCTAGAATATCGAAGAGTGTGTTTGAAGTTACGATTTCGACTGATATGCTAGAGGAAGCGTATATGCCCCAATTTCCGCTCGACAATAGTTTTAGGACGTCACATGTTATCCTAGGAGTATACTGATGATGAGACGTCCTAGTTCACGCTCAACGATACGGTTAGGAAGATATGTGTACATAGAGGTTAGTGTTAGGGTGTACAGCCATTAGGTTGGCCCGACGATAGGTCTGGGATGTCAGCTGTACATACTCAAGTCTTAGATTAGATGTTTTTGCGAAGTGACTTGAGCGATGGTAGTGTCTGCAGTAGTGTTTGCAATGCGAAGATTGTTAGCTGAGTAATATGGATGCCAAGCTTGCGCGCAGCCCTTTACCAGCTTGGAGGTGTTTATCTAAGATTATGGAACCACTAACGGCATATGAGGGCTGTCCAATGTTGGGTGCTGAGTTAATGGCGATATAATATTTACTGCAGTTCGCCATGCGTGTTTGAGTTCAATGAACTTCAGTCTTTTTATTTATTTTACGGACTTAATTTTTTGTCGTTCTGACGTCCGTTGTGCTTTTCTACTGTGCGTGTTGACACTCAACGTATTAGTGTGAGACTTGAGTTACGAATGGGGGTTCGATTCGTCAGCCGGTAATATATTTTATTTTCAATTTTTGTCGTTCTTTCATTTTTGTACGTAGTTGAGTATGGTCAATTGAGAACTTTGTAGGTAGTGTGTTGGGATAAACAATAAGTAGATGGATCTGTGATGGTAGTCACTTTAAAAAAGGAAAGAATTCTGTATTTTATTTTATTTTACCATGTGAACTTGTAATTTTATTAAGCGTAACGTAACCATTTATAACCTGAAAGTCGGTTTTACAATAATATTTTTCAAGTGATTTGCCACTTTTTAATTAACCTCAGTGTTTGTCATTTCTTTTAAATGCGTGATGAATAAGTGTTTCCTGCATTTCGCAGTTTTGTTCCTTCAGAACGACGTAACGTATGATCCTCGCGGATCGTGTTGTTGTTGGTTCCTTCTGAACAGCTGTTTGGGTGATGCACGTTTTAGCATCGGGATTATTTTATAACTTAAGGGTGTCATGAAATGACAATACATGGTGGAATTTTGTTTCAATTGTGAATGCTAATGTTAATTTGTAGTGAACACCATGCTTTCCAATAATATCTCGCAACCTATCCAAAGCAACTGATAGTCAATTTGGTTCGATTAAGGGTCCATTCGGCGGGTGTTTCCGTATCCGACTGGTGGATAACCTTAATTAAGAGGAAATCCGGCGTTCTACTTGAAGGTCAGATTTTCCACGGATCGTGTGGATTAATTCTCAGTTATCGTTTGGATTAATAAGTACCCGATTTTTCAGGCTTTCTTTTCACTTTTTCAGTTTCGCTGTCCACTAATTTATGAGATTCCTACTTTCTCCGGAGATAATTCTTCGATATTGTAATAAAATAACGCTATGCAATGTGACTGCGTTTGAAACATCTAATAATTAATTTTTGGTCAAGGATTTATATAAATATTTTTTTGTGCAATTAATGATTCAATAAAAGTTAGTAAGCACATATTTGCTCCTCATTTCAAGTAGTTAGGCTCTCTTCTGAACCCCATCGTTTGGTTAAGATCGTGACCGAATTATTCCCGCAACGACCCCAAGACTTAAGAGTTCAATATTGCTCTACTGCAGCAGCTGTGGCGTACCAACGATGGAATGGTAAGTCAAGGGCTCAGTACTGGTCCTCCTCCCCAATTGTATCCCCAAGACACAATGTCTTCCGCTCCAGGTTCACTCTTTGAGGCAGTGGAAGAGGTATCCCTCGCTGAGTCCGAGGGAAAAACCAACACTTGAGGGTAAGCGGATTAGGAATGAAAAAGAGAAAGAAAATAATAAGCGCAGTAAACCGGAATATGCATAACTTATTTTGAACTCTGTAGTTATCCATACTGATTTATAACTTCTTCTTCTTCTTCTTCTTCTTCTTCTTCTTCTCCTCCTCCTTCCTCTTCTTCTTGTGCTGTCTCCTTATAAAGGCTGGCGAGAGCTTTTCCTATTATCAGCATTGCAGAATCGTGGATGTCGGACCATTGTCGTATATTCCGTCCCATGCGTAGGTTGCCGTTTACACCACAACGCAAAGGGCTGCGTTTATAGTGGTGCCGTGATCGGAAAGCATGGAATGCTGATGAATAGCATCGCATTGTGTTCAGCGGTGAATCGCGGTTCTGCACTACCCCGGATGACCATCATCATCATCTGCGAATATTCTTCCAACCTTTTGGAGACGCACATCAGGGTTACTTCTTGCGTCATGGTATGGGGAGTAATCGGGTATGACTTCAGGTCACTGCTGGTCGTGATTGAGGGAACTCCCCCGGCACAACGGTACGATATTCACATCCTCATGTGTTACCTCTGATGCGACAGTATCGTGGTGCCATTTTTCAACAGGACAATGCTCGTCTACACACGCACGTGTCTCTTTGAACTGTCTGTGTGATGTTCAGGTACTTCAGTGGCCAGAAATATCTCCATATCTGTACCCGATAGAACATGTGTGGGACCAGCTCGGACGTCAACTCCGTCCCAGGATATCAAGGACCCGTTAGAACAGTCGTGGGACAGCATGCTTCAGGAGAGAGTACAGCGGCCTTATGACACCCTTCCCAACCGAATTAGTACATGCGTCCAGGTCAGAAAGGGTACAACGTCACACTGATAAGTGGGCTCATACTGCCAAGTTCTTTGTAAATTTGACTCGATTTCGTAATCACTGAAATAACATCACATACCCGCTCAACACATGAAGATTCATATCGTTTCCTCCTTCCCTTCTGGGTGCTTTATTTTTTGTCAGGCAGTGTATCTTGCCATCATTGCTAAAAAGATTACCTCTCTTTGTGCCATCGTAAAATAATCCTTAGTGCAGTAGAAGTCGCCGAAATGTTGTGATGAATTTTGACAGTTAAAAAGTACATAATTATCACAAATCACTATAAATTGAGCACATTGAAATAATATATTACATGTATTATCCATAAATCAATTATTCTAGATTTATGTTTGTAAAATATGGTTATATATAAACGCTTTTCCCAGTTGCTGGTCTCTTACGAAAATGAAAATACGATATTCTGCCATTTGGCTTTATCAGAATTATAACTATATATTTACGCCATTGAGATGACATTCAGGATGTCTATTTCGCAAAATGTTGCTCCGTAAGTAATGCCATTTTGCAGGAAGGTAGGTAACGGTATTTTTGTTTTTCCTGTACCAAAATTAATCGATTTAGTTGAAAATGTTTTATTACTTCGCAAATAATTGGTACGAAATATTTAAAATATTTATAAATAATAATAATAATAATAATAATAATAATAATAATAATAATAATAATAATAATAATAATAATGTTATTTACTTTACGTCCCAATAACAACTTTTACGGTGTTCGGTGATGCCGAGTTGCCGGAATTTTGTCTCACAGGAGTTCTTTTACGTGCCGGTATATCTACCGACACGAGGCTGACGTATTTGAGCACCTTCAAATACAACCGCACTGAGCCAGGATCGAACCTGCCAAGCTGGTGTCAGAAGGCCAGCACCTCAACCGTATGAGCCACTTTAAAATATTTAAAACTAGCAAATGGACCCGTGGTTCGCCACGGTATTCTACATTGTATACGGATATCGAAGTAATTTACTGTACATGAAGTGAATAAGATTTTTTAAATTGCATGTCTCTTGGCGTTATCCGAGAAACAGCATAGGGAGGTCCCCTGACGTTGTTTCCAATGTAAAGTGCGAGTTGATGAGTTGTGATGATAACGACAGGTCCACTTGTCTACTGCAATTGACTATGCGTAACGTCAGTCACATTTTTATAGGTGAATTTGTTTATAATCGGGGGCACCCTTGCAAGGGGGCATCTTTGGCTATTGACAAAGAGAATTAGATAAGGAGTTTTGAAAAAAATGCACGCTCCCTTGCCTTCTGCTAGTTAAATCGAGAGGATAATTATTCATTACAATGGTACACAGGAGTTGGAGGAGGACCCCATTCCTACTGCTAGTTAGAGTCGATGTGGGGAGTACTGATTACAGTAGCAGAGTGTCACTATTGATTTGTAAAGTATTAATTACAGTGGCAGACACCCCCCTTCTAGATCGCTACAGATCGACTTCAATGAATAAATACAGATCGACATACGGAAGTATATGCATGTTCACCTTGATTTACAGAATAACTGCTGCTAAACGGTGCATCATATCGAAAAACGGAATGTACGATAAGACGCCTCTGGCCTCATTTAGCGATCTCCATGGCTGGTCCTGTGATATTTCCTCGCATCTCATCTATTTGTAAGATTGCTTTAGAAACGTTGAATAGGGTGAAATTTGTGCAAGTTTTTCACACAGTGAATTACTTTTCAGATACTAATGCGACAGCTTCAAACATAGATATTTTTTGCTATTGGTTTTACGTCGCACCGACACATATAGGTCTTATGGCGACGATGGAATAGGAAAGGCCTAGGAAAGGGAAGGAAGCGGCCGTGGCTTTACTGTAAGTAAAGTACATCCCCAGCATTTTCCTGGTGTGAAAAATGGAAACCACGGAAAACCATCTTCACGGCTGCCAACAGTGGGGTTCGAACCCACTATCTCCCGGATACAAGCTCACAGCTGCGCGCCCCTAACCGCACGACCAACTCGCCCGGCAACATAGAATTTGGCTCACATATGGATACTGGGTGGGTCAATATTCGTGTAGAATTTGATGATCCTATCTTTCCTATAAGTGATTCAAGCCATCGGTTATACGCGTACAAAGTGCAATATTTAGGTAAATCCAGAAATAGAGCCAAATTTAACGTATTAGGGATAGAAATATGACAAAAAGTCATAGGACCAAAGTTGTAGGTCACCCCAAATTGAACGGAGATTGAGCCATCCGTTTTGTGTTTCGACTTACCGTTTAGCCACCAAATGCCTCGAAAGGAAGGTCTGCACCGTCATTAAAATAGTCTCCATATTTCGATATTTTTCGGGGGTAAAAATAATTTTTTTTTAATATCCCGTAATTTTTCCGTCGGTTACACGCTAAAAGCTATAATTCTGCCAAATTTCAAATTTCTAACTCGTCTAGCAGATTGTGCCGCCATCTTGATATGGGGGAGGGGTTAAAAATTAGGACTTTCAGGAAACTATTAAGACCATGAAACCTATAGGTTATCGTTTTGGGTAAATATATCCGACTGCGTTGTTATGCAGCTTTGAAACTCCCAGCGTGTCCCCCTCAGAGAATTTTATGAATTTTCGATTTTTCTAAGGATCCTGAGGTCATCAGCTTGTCTGGTTCCAAGTTTTAAGTTTCTAAGATGCATGGAAGTGTCTCATGCATTCACGTCTATTTTCATTTTCATGCCTTTATTATTGTATATATGCAGTACAGTATATATAGATCGCTCCAAATTGACTTCCATTTATTAATACGGATTATATTTCACCAGCTTCCCTATTGATTCTAGGGGCGTATTACTCCCACAGTATAGTTTCATACTGGAACATACACACGTCCATTATCTCGGTCATTTTGGACAATTTATTTTTTCATCCTTTCTCACCCCCTATGCCAAAGGGGCTGAATTTGGACTTTAAAAAATCCGGAATGTTACTATTCATCTCAGCGACCTGAAAAACTATGGATTCGAAACTATTTTCGATTATGTTTATATCTCAATCACCCCTCGCCCCCCACCCCAAATGGGACTGAACTTAGACTTTAAATAATTCTCGAGTGTTACTGTTCAACTCAGCTACCTCGAAAACTATGAATTCGAAACTAATTTTGATTATTTTTATACCTAATCCCCCTGACCCCCTCCCCTAAGGGCGCTAGGGATGGCTTACCCCCACAGTGCTCGTCTCCAGATAGTAAGTAATACGTGTACCAAGTTTGGTTGAAATTTTTACTGTGGTTTAGGAGATGTGTCATTTACACACACACACATCCATTTTATATATAGCAGGATATTAAAAATTCCGGTACTTACAGTGTTAAATCGATGAAAGTGGTACAGTGGGTGAGCATATGATAACATAAACTGTGAAATTTTTTACCCCTTCATGAAACATATTTTTGAAAAGCATGTACCTAAATATGTTTCCGTAAATTGAAATTTTTGAAAAGTGCATTAACTTTCCTTGACGCAATGATAGTAAACATACGTTTTAATTTATGTGCCAAATTTTGTGACAAAAATTAAAAGGCTTTACAAGAAATTCAATAATTTAAGTTTGATTAGGATTTCACTTCCAGTTTCTCTTAAGGATGTCTTAACTATGAAAATTAATTACAAGCTATTTTCATGTTAATGTGGTAATGGTACGTACATTATGTTCCAGATTCCTGATGGCAGCTTTGGCAAAGGTGTTCTTTTCGGATACGACTAATTGAGCCCATTCACCGGAGCACAAATTTATAAGGATGTAAATGACAGGCATCATCTTATTCGAAGTAATTTTTGAACGGTGCCCTCTCAAAGAAGACTGAAAGAGTGTGTTGCGATTAAGTTTTATATTGATGAACAGTGGTGGATGTAAATATCACTTTTACTGGTTGAGTAATTTGGACAAAATCTGTGGCTGTTTCAAGTTAACTGGATGCCATTAGACCAGGCGTTGCAGGAAAGATACACGCGAAATCTTCTTGCCAAAACTTGTTGAACATTTTTGGTTAGCAGAAAATCTATTCCAATATATCATATTTTTGGAGTGATTGTACAGCATATTGTCCTCATGAACTATATTTTTCCCTAGTTACAAGTATATTTTTTACTTGTTATCTCTTAAATCAATGTACTGACAAATAATATCAATGCAATTTTTTTAAATCTAGAAATTACTCACTTATATTCCATATTTTTTAAAAAGTAAATACATGTAAAACAAATTGTAGTCAAACTGCTTGCATCTCTTTAATGGCAAAATATATTTTATTATTAAGTTAGGGAAAGTTCAGTTAAAAAGGAAAATATAATTTTTAGCTTAATTATTATTCTAACTTATGACATTTATATATTTTAAAATAATTCTGTTTTGACTGAATACAAATATATCTACAAGATGCATAGAGATCATACCCAGTACCATTTGTACAATGCATTTCAGAATATGTAGTTACAAGAATACTGTTAGTCTAGGACCAGACAGATTTCAACGAAACATTGATGAATTATCAATTGGCATATTCTAATTTTTATGGCGATTATTATTTGGCCAAAAACTCAACGGCAGTGTAATATGTAATTTTTGAAGAACAGCTTAGCTGCTTTGAGCAGTCAAATTATGACGTAATATGACCTAATATTATCGATTTCAGTTTTAAAGTAACATAAAACACTTTATATATAAAATTAGACTTTGACAACAAGAACAGAATTTCACGCCCTAAAAATATATTTTACTAACGAGTACAGTATATTAACATACAAAATTTCTGTTTAATTATATCATAATGCATACAGTTCAATAGTCCTATAACGTTCAGTATGGAGGCTATATTGCATATAAACATATATTTATATAAAATAAGAGTTTTGTCTGTATACGGAATTTAGAAAGAAAGGTATTTCTGGATCGGACTTGTCCACAGTAAACAGGAAATGCTATTTTTCTTTTTCCGTTATCTCTGTCCTTATGTCTATATGCATGTATGAGCATCACAAGAAAACAGCCGAACAGAATATAATGAACATCCGTACTTTAAGTCGGGCAATAAGGCTCTACAACCTAGGTTATAAATAGTTTTATTTACGCTAGTTAAAATTGTAGCTTAGGGGAAGATCTAAAATGTAATTTTCAAATATATATTTTCTTAGTGGTTCTATGGACAAACAGTATATAAGAAAAGTTATTTAAAATACAATTTTCAAGCATTTATGCCTAATAAAATTTTACCGTACCTGCTATAATAACAGAGACAATCATGCATTTCAATTTTTGTTGTTTAGTCCATATCAAGGCCAAGTCCTGAAAAAGATGGCCGAAAAGTAATTAATGAAAATTTCCTCCTTCTGCGCGAATCGATCACTTATGACCACGCGGAATCATCATTTGTTGAGTTTTCCTTCTTGCCCAATAGTTCTTCATTATCATCGATTTTTGCAATTTCTGTTCCTCCGACCAAGTACGTCGTATTGGATTCTTGTCGTGCTCCTCAAATCCCCTTGTGTGAAAAAAATATGATTATACTTCTATTCTGCAGATTTGTTGATTCTAATTCAGTAGGGTCACTCTCTACTTGCTTATACCATTTTGATCTCGTACGTTTGATTTGTAAGAAAATTGTGTAACTTATTTAATAAGTAAGTATGTTGTTATTCAATCTTTCCAAATGGCTTGTAAATTGAATTTGTCGTAGTCTGATTGTATCAGTAAGTTTAGATTATTTTCTATTTGATTTACGTCGCACCGACACAGATTGGTCCTGTGGCGACGATGGGGTACGAAAGGCCTAGGAATTGGAAGGATGTGGCCGTGGCCTTAATTAAGGCACAGCCCCAGCGTTTGCCTGGTGTGAAAGTGGAAAACCATCTTCAGGGCTGCCGACAATGGAGCTCGAACCCACTATCTCCCGATTACTGGATACTGGCCGCACTTAAGCGACTGCAGCTATCGAGCTCGGTTAGATATATATATATTTCCGAGTTGGGTTTGGGGTATTGTGTTCCAATTTTAATTCCTGGCCCTACGATTTTTCTCATGATTTTCCTTTCTTTAACTTCTAATATTTCCTTTAAATTTTTATGATATAAATTGAGCGTTTCTGAATCATGAGGAGCTTCAGGTTTTATCATTGTTAAGTAATTACGAATTTTACTGTTCCAGGACGAGCATATATATATAAAATAAGAGTTTTGTCTGTAAACTGGTATTTCTGTATCTGTCGTGTGCACAGTAACAAGGAAATACTATTATTAATTTTCCGTCGTCCAAGTCTGTTTGTCTATGTTTCTATCTGTTGCCACTCATCTGCGTCCCGCGTAAAACAAGCTGCCTGAATATTGGCGGAAATTAGTTGGGGAGTTAGGTAACTTTGCACTTGCTATATGATTTCTCCGTCAATGGCGGGTACTACAGCTAATGTATCCTGTTAATATAAACTTCTATTAGCAACAAGCGAGGAAAATTCCCGATTCCTGTTCATAATCATTCATTCTTATCATCCTAGGAACAACGGCAAGGCCTAGACTATAGTGATATTCTGACGTTATAAGGGATCATTATACCAACTTTCACTGCAATTTGTCTGGTCCAAGCCAAACAGTTCCCTTGTTTTTATTAACACCAATTTATGATTAACTATAATTGTATAATTCGTTTGATAGAAGACGTTCGTTCTTCTAGACGCTGTAAACAGTGATATTCATTAAAACCAGTAGTCCTTGAATTAAGTTTTAAGTAATTACAGTACATTGGAAAACACTTTTGACATAAAAGTAACCAAAATATTTGACTTATTATTTCAAGTAACTTTTCAAAATTATTGCAACACATCCAATGCGACTAGCAGCTAATTACAAAACAAAGTACTACTCAGCGCCATTTGATATAAAACTAGTATTAGCACATTTTCTTTTAAATTTAAAGTGTTCTAATACAAATTATTAATGAAACTGAGTGTAGTATTAAAATATTGAATGAAATGGAATTGTGTACGATACATAGCTTCTCTAATTTTGGAGACGTACTTAAAAGGTGAACCACACTGTTAACAAGAATTGCCTCATATCATTGAGACTAAATTTTGATAACTCATTTTAGATTTGGTAAAAACTAGTAGATTATCACAATGTGATCAGCTGAAAAATCACAAAGTTGAAGAAAAATATTCTTTTTATTTTGAAATGGTGATATTAAAATTAACGAAATGCATTCCTGTAATAATTTTAGTTACTTGTTTTGTCAGTCTAATGTTCATAGAGATGAATTCCTACTTTCTGAAAAATATGTTCTTGCAATTTTAATCAAATTTTGTGTTAACAGATCAAAGAATAATGTTCAGAGTTTCCTTAACGCTTGAAAGTTAACTGCTGTAATCCACTTTTTGGTTGTATACACATAATGCATATTTGTGATAAAATATTAACTCTTAAGTGCTTGACTTATATTGTAAGCCTACATATGATGAACAGATAAAAACAGAATGTAAATAATAGTAATAGGAGTCATTCTAGGGTTATTTACATTTTTTGTATAAAGAGTTGAATACTATAAGTTTGATTATATTATTCTGTAAATTGTCTCCAGAATGTGATTGTTTACTCTCTAAAAATTTAGTGCACAGTACATCATGATTATGATGCCATCGATTCATATGTCACTCAATATCGGTATTGTCCAAGACAGTTTGTAAATATAGTACATGTTAAGTAGCTGTTAGTTTTGTTATATAATGGTTTGTGGGAAGCTGATATTCTCCAAAAAAAGAATTGTTTTTGTAAGTGTGAACACAGGGAAGAAGATTGTAATGAGGTTAAAATAAAAATATTTAATTTATCCACAGAATTGACGCTGGTGTTTTATGGAGACCGTTGAAGAAGGTGAATTACGTGTCAAATGTGTTTAGAGTTTGAACTAAATTGACGAGACCTGATTTAGTTTTGTTTATTGCAAACAGATTTTATTACACATGATGCTCTAACCATATGATAAACATCTAGAAAGCAATATACAGATCCTGGAAAAAATACACGCAAAATAGGCAAACTTGAATTAACAACTTGACTGCATGGGTGCATTTAAGATAATGATATTCTTGAGGAACAAGGACCTAACAAGTACCGTGAGACAATGAACTATCCACTTTAACACTTACCTGATGTAGAGGAAGCCGGTGGAAATTGTCCATCCATTTCAACTACAGTCATTTAAATCTTGTAGTCCAGTGATCAGAATCTGGAAAGAGATAATTATTCATTGTACTACAACAATGACGCTGAATACGACTCAAAACATCGTCATAACTACTGTAATTGTAACAAACTTCATTTCTTTACAGTACGTGATATTGTACCAGATCTACCTTAATAAAATCAGAAATTACTTCCTTTCTATATGTCATCATCCACACAAAACACATTTTGCAAAAAGTAGTAAAATTATGTTTGAATATATTTTCTGCACAGATCTTAGAATTAAAAAGTTATAGTATATAATAATAATAAGACTGAGCTGTAGGCTATACTCAGTTTCCCATTACTTCCTTGCGAAATGCTGCTGTTATTATTGTAGGCCAACCACTTAGAACGGACAAATCAACAGCCCCGAGAGTTTTGATAACTGTATCTGCTGTGATGTCTGTAACGTTGTGCGTTTGTTATAAATAGGGGACGGGACTGGAAAATATGTGACTATGTTGTGTATGTTAGGAACTGTCTTGACACTCATGTGGCACTGAAGTGAATAGACTAGAGAAGGAATTGACCTTCATCTCTTCTCAAAATACTTCACCGAGGTTGAGTGTATTCACCCAGTTCTCACGCAAGTATTCATTACCTGCTCCATGTTGAAGCCACGATTCGAAATCTGACCTATCGAGGAGGAAGCCGATATCTTAACCTCTGGTTACAGCAGTAAGATCTGGTCGTAGTAATTCCTTTCAACACTTCGAACGACTCGAGAAGAAAGCGGCATAAAATACTAGACAGAAAATAAAGTTTGAACGTTGAAAAACAGTACAAAAGTATTTTTAGTACACCACATCATATATTAAGCGAGTGCCCGCCGGTGTTACAGCCAAATGATAACGTTAGTTTTGCACCAGCGGCACTACGATGCCATTCGCGAGGAATATACGTGACATTTTCTTGAGTATTTATTTATTTATTGTGACTGTTGGAAGTTCTACCATTTGATGAGGGTGGAAAGCGTCAACCGTGTAATCAGCCATGGTGCCGGACTTCTGGAGAAAATTATGTCCTGTTGGTCCAGACTTGTTGTAGAAATGTTTGCCCGAGTTTAACGAAAAATTTCTTGTCTGATACAAATAGAATGTAGTCTGCATGTGAGGTTGATAATATTCAATGACGTCTTAGATTTACAAGGTTTCCAACGTGTGGGAGTCACAACTAATACTAAGTGTTTGGTGAGTGCAAGTTTCTGCTTCCAGGCACAGAAAACCATGAACTTTTATTTTACGTTCCTAGTCCAATTTATTACGATAAATCTGTTCTATCCTAACCCCAACTCTATTGCATCATCATCATCATCATCATAGATATTCATTCGCTGATGAGTACAATGATGTTCAAGTACATCAAAGTGCCCGATTACTGGTTTCATGGATCGCCAAAAACAGCAGTGACGAATGCATGATTCTGATAAAGGAGATCGTAGAAATGGCTTATAAGATCAGAGAGGAAATGAGCCCCAGGTTTCGTACCAATAAGGAGTTTTAGCAGATGATGTAATTATAGAGCTTAGGGCGGAAGTGACTGAGGCCTTAATTAAGGCACACCCCCAACATTTCCCTCGTGTGAAAAGGGAAAACCACCGAAAATCATCTTCAGGGCTGCCGACAATGGGGTTCCGGATGCAAGCTCACAACCACGTGACACAAACTGCATAGCCATCTCGCTTGGCAAGTCACTGTTGTCGTTGTGGTCCCTCGTTGACAGTACGTTGTCAAATCGCTTGATCAGACCCTACATCCTACATACTTCTACTTAATAGTTTTTAAAACAACCTTTCATCGCTGTTAATGCCATCCCTGATTACTTGTCCACCCTTCAATTCAGTATAAAACACATGCCTTGAAAAGTGTGCATTAGGTATCGGGATGCCGTCACCATCGCAGTTGATGTTTAATCATCATTGTCTCAGTGCTCGTGGTGTAACCTTTTTATAGATATTGATGATTGATTTTTCTAAAAGAGCGCAGGTGCTAATTTTCCAGACATCTCTATACAGGGCGGAAATCAACGTGAACTCGGTGTATGAGCTTTTTACTGATAAAAAATTGACAAAACATATTTCAATATAATTTTATCACGTGCTGCAATTAGCCAATCATGTCGCTTCGCGGGTGAATTAAAATGGGCTTCGCTAAATCTGTACGTAGCTTAAGACTGACTTGAGAACACCAGTCGAAGAAAAAGAACTTCGTCAGGGAAGGAATTTGAGTACGGCCCTCCGAGTTGATAGGATCGCGCCAAAGGAAGTACGCTATAGTGTCACCGGCTGAAACCCACGTGTGTTTCTGCTTGATGCTGGTTTCTTGCCATGGCTCTATTTGAATTCGCCCGCGAGGTGATCCTATTTGCTGACTTCAGCAGCTGATAAAATGGCAATGGTGTGATATATATAGAATTATTTCTTTCAAACTAATTATCACTATGAGAAACCCTCTCACGTTCATATACACGGGTCACCTTGTTTCCGACCACGCTGTATACAGGAATGAAATTACGTCTAACTCCCAAAATGACATCACGTCTGAACCACTGGGTGGAACTTCATGAAATTTTCCACAAACCTCATCCTCAGAGGGATCTTCACATGACTAATAACACTTTTGTTTCAAATTATAGAACTGAGAAAATAATATTTGCAAAACTGTTTACGAAAAATTGTATAAAATTGAACCATGGTTACTTCAGAATAGCAGTTTGTTTATTTATTTATTTAGCGTACGATGAATTGAATATTTAAATTCAGGTATAACAACATACACTTTTATAAAGTTTGCAATCACATTTCTACATCGAGGAGTGAAATCCAATGAAGAGCTTCATCTGTCACACTGTTCAGGATTTGTACACTGGCTTTGAACGCACGGAGAGGCCATTCTCCGCGGTCACATGAGGTGAGTGTCCGGATCCATGGCTTGCTGGCCTTTGGTCCAGAGGGTTCCGAGTTCGATTCCTGGCCGGGTCGGGGATTTTAACCTTTATTGGTTAATTGCGATGGCTTGGGGGTTGGGGTGTGTGTATGTGTGTATCGTTTTCAGCATTAGAATTCATTATAGCTAGGGCCCCATTCTCATAGACGCGCAGGTGCCAGCTCTAAAGACCTTTAGCAGGCCTCCTGAGAAGCCACACGCCATTAATTAATTGCTGAGGTGAGTAATTTCATCCCATTCGAAGAGAGTCATGTCATATCTGCCATGAACAACATCACCCTGTTTTAATGTCTTCCACTGCAATCTGGATAGAAGGATTCCAACTGGCAACTAAGAGGGTTTTTCTATTATGTGATGGGGGGGTGGCAGGATCTGCTGTTGCTACTGTTGTTTCCAGGCATGTCATATGTTGAAAGAGCTGTCCTCTAGGTTCAGTGCAGCTCGCCAAGAAGGTTGTCGTGATCTCAGACTTCTGACAGAGGTCGCTGATGTGTTTGTACTAAAAGGAAGGTGAGGATTGTTTTCCATTTTCTTCCAGATATTTTGCTTGTTGTTTAAAGGGGCCTAACATCTAGGTCATCGGCCCCATCCAGATACTCTGTGCACAAGGAAGCCACATTTGACTTGGTGTCGACTTAGTTAAATGCAACTTAAAAACTTTGCAGTCTGTCAAACATAGAAGTTCAAATGTAATATCTAACACTATAACATGCCTGTAACAAAATACACATAATTAAACAAAGAATGCCATGTTTCGTTCCAACAGAACATACACAGATTCTGTCAACAAATTTTAAATATGTGTAAAATATTGTCTACGTTGCGTAAACTGGTCAATGATAATGAATTCGCGATCTTACGAAAAAAATTGAACAATATGAATGATATTAGTTCTCTACTGTCCATTAGTATTGTGGAATTATAGGTACTTATCTTAGCTGCCGTCGTCCAATATCTTCCTCAACTGTGTCTGGGACAGTGTTTAATATTGTGTATTTTTTGCCGGTAGGTTTTAGTGTTACATATTATAACTGAACTTCTGTGTTTGACGGACTGGAAAGGTCTTAAGTTGCATTTCCATATGCTCCACAGCGATAGGAGTATCCGTAAGTATGTTACTCGATACAGGTGGCCAATGCATGTTTGTAGGGCGAATGCATCCTGTTATGTACAGGGTAACCGAAATGTCCGTTTACATTTTGACAAGGCAATACTCACGAAATTTTGTAGATAGAGACGTAATAATTGACGTACTTGGTTGGCATGACATGGGGTTTTATTGACACCAAAATACAGCTTCACTAACAGTGCCTTTTATGGTAACGTCAACATGCCCCAAATACACTCATGACAGCTCCCTTTGTACCGTACATGGCTCTCATGCGGCATCACTAACGTGTTGCTGTCCAGCGCAATCTGTTGGCCTATTTGTGCACTCGTTGTTGGTGACAATAAAACTCCATGTTATGTCAAGCATGTGCGGCCAATGGTACCTGACGTGTTTCTGTACAGCGCTATCTATTCGCCATTTCATATACTTTATTATGGTGTCAATAAAACCCCATATCATGCCAATCATGTGTGTTAATTATTACCTCTCTACATTCAATATTCCGCGAAGTATTGTCTAGTCCAATGTTAACGAAATTTTGAGTCATTCTGCACATTGCCTATTACAGATAGATGTAAGCGTTCACCGACTTACTGTGGTTTTCCGAAGGTGGTGAAAATACATCGGCCTGTGTAGAGGCTTGCTACACAAAAAATATCCTGTCATTTATTATGTAAGGAGAGCTCCGGAATTTATCTTAAGAGAATATGGAGCTCAATTTGTATTTTATATTTATGGCAGCCGAAAGTCATTACCCAACGGAATGGCATGGAGTGCAAACGTTGTACAGATGCGACTAAAGCATCACTCGATTTTTAATAAAGAGATCTATCAGAGAATGACCGAAAATTAAAACAATAATGAAGGTTTTGCGAATGAAAATGTACGTATTTTGGTATACTTTACAAAGGTGTCAAAATGTACCGCACTATTAATCAATGAGTAAAATCCCATATCAAGTGTTTTTGGGAGAAAACTAGACTCAATAAGGAATCAAATAAGATCAAAAATATATCTGTAGAACGAATGAAACGGATACGGGAGTGTCAAGGACATGAGCCTCTTGTAAAAGCAAACGACAGATCAGACTAAGTTATATCTCTTACTTCTCGCATCACTCACGATTGTTCAATAATTCGATAATTTCGGCAAGTTGGCCATGCGGTTAGGGGCGCGCAGCTGTGAGCTCACATTAGGGAGATAGTGGGTTCGAACCCCACTGTCGGCAGCTCTAAAGATGGTTTTCCGTGGTTCCCCATTTTCACACCAGGAAAATGTTGGGGCTGTATCTTAATTAAGGCCACGGACACTTCCTCCCCACACATAGCCCTTTCGTGTCAATCGTCGCCATAAGACCTATCTGTGTCGGTGCGATGTACAGCCAATTGTAAAAAAAAAAAAAATGTTTACGTTCATAGCCCACATGTTTTGGCTAAATTAAATAATGATGTTATTGATTTTACGTCCCATAAACTACATTTACGGTTTACGGAGACGCCAAGGTACCGAAAAGTTGTCCAGCGGGAGTTATTTACGTGCCGGTAAATCTATCGACACGGGGTCAGAAAGTCAGCGCCCTAACTGTCTGAGCCACTCATCCCGGCTTTTTATGTCTATAATTCATCAGATGAAATGACGTATAGTGTCCGAGGACAAGTTCGGTTCGCCAGGTGCAGGTCTCTCGATTCGGCGCCCGTAGACGACCTGCCCGTCGTGCTGACAATGAAATGTTGTTGCAGACGACACACACACCCAGCTTCCAATCGATCCATTATGGTTAAAATTCTCGACCTTGCCGGGAATCGAACCCGGGACCACTGTGACTAACAGCCAGCACGCTAACCATTTAGTCATAGAGTCGGCTCTATAATTCATTAATAATCCCTTAGTACTGCTCTTTTACTTATTAACATTACTCGATACACCTTTAAATATAGTTTTTCCCAATGAATTTTAGTTTTAGCCCATAGTGGGGACGATATCCATGAAAAATGAATGCATTCATTAACTATCGCAAAACCATACATCACTTCGTAGAGAGTAAGGTAAGTTTAAATTGGACAAACTTTTGCATTATCGTTACTTAAAATATATAAATAATCTAGAAGTGTACTTACGAAATATAGACTTCGAGATAAGTGTAGATGCATGTACTGCAAGAGTCCTCGAAGCTGAAATTTTGTAACAATATTGAGAGATAGCCTATTGGTCGTCAACGGGCAATGTGTTTGTTTATTATTTCGCATGATTTAACTAGCTATAATTATGTTATTGGTTTTACGTTCGTCTAAGTATATCTTTACTTACGGTTTTCGGAGACGCAGGGGTGGCGGAATTTTATCCCTCAGAAGTTCTGTTATGTGACAATAAATCTACCGATACGAGGCTGAAGTATTAGTGCACCTTCAAATAGCACCTAACTGAGTCAGGATCGTTGACGGGCAATGTTGTAGACGACACACACACCCAACTTCCAAGCCAGCGAAACTGACCCATTATGGTTAAAATTCCCTACCCTGGCGGGAAACAAACACGGGACCACTGTGGCCAACGGCCAGCACGCTAACCATTTAGCCATAGAATCGGACTCTATAATACATGAATATCTATTAGTACCGTCATTTTACTAACATTACTCGATATACCTTTAAATATAACATCGCATGATTTTCGCATGATTAACTAGTCAAGGCCAGTGTTATAACGGCTGTGCTACTCAGCCCGGCTATGAATTCTTACATGGACACTTTCAAATTAACAAGTATTTTGCAATAAATCTAGTTGTGTAACGTAACTGGTTAGCTGATTAAAACAAAAAAAACCCGTGGCACTACAGCCCTTGAAGGGCCTTGGCCTACCAAGTGACCACTGCTCAGCCCGAAGGCTTGCAGATTACGAAGTGTCGTGTGGTCAGCACGACGAATCCTCTCGGCCATTATTCTTGGCTTTCTAGACCTGGGCCGCTATCTCACCGTCAGATAGCTCCTCAATTCTAATCACGTAGGCTGAGTGGACCTCGAACCAGCCCTCAGGCCCAGGAAAATATCCCTGACATGGCCGGGAATCGAACCCGGGGCCTACGGGTCAGATAGCACTCAAGAGCGCTTAACTGCCAGAAATCCGATTTACTGTCACGTCAACGAACATCTTTTCTTGAAAAAATAATCTGGTCATTTAGCATCTCATAAGGCTAATGATAGATAGTGGGATAATAAACTATTATTATTATTATTATTATTATTATTATTATTATTATTATTATTATTATTGATCTGCTTCGTTTCGGCCGGCTGTGGGCCACGTTATTTCAACCGTTCGCATGCTTGAGCTTTTATTCTTTCCCAGTATTCCCACATTCTCCTTTCTTTCATCAGTCCTCTTCTTGCCAGTTTTCAACTTTGGCTTTTCCTGGAATCGCTGATATGCTCGAACTTCCTTCTGGAGAGGAACACGTTCCTGAATGTCTTCATGTGTGATCCATATTTCTTGAAGGTCTTTTCCAACTTCGGTGAATCAGGGTCCGTTGATCTTCTTGCTTAAAACGCAGGAAATGATCCGCTTGGACAATCTCTGCGAGCTCATACGTGTTATGTGGTCATAATAATTAATCCTGTTTCCTATTGGTGTCCGTTATCCTTTCTGCTTGCAGGCACAGTTCATTGTTATGCCGTCCCCTGTATTCACCATTTTCTCTCTTTGGTCCTAGGATCTTTCTCAGGATGTTTCTTTCCTTGGCTTCTAACATTTCAATTACACCCTTCCCATTAAATGCAAGGTATCATACAAGGCGTCTGGACGAATGACTGAACAAGTTTGGCGTTGAATGGACACTGATCTTTTGTTGTAGATATTTCCAGTTAGCTGGTAGGCCACTTCGATCTTGTTGTTGTTGTTGTTGTTGTTCTTCTTCTTATTCTGATTATTATTATTATTATTATTATTATTATTATTATTATTATTATTATTATTATTATTATTATTATTATATAACAAGAACGTGAAATAGTTGGTTCGAAGTTTTTCAGTCGAAATGTAGTGCTAAATCTGAACTAGGACAAGGAATTTCATTACAAAACATACGTTTCCAACATTATTTATCAAAAAGCAGGTTTTTAGATTTACGTGATTATTATTTGATAACCGTAGGCACGAAATTTCCCGTCTAGCTGGTATCCAAACCACACTAACGAGACTTTTCATTCCAAAAATCTCAGATGCATTGGACGGAATTCATACTGCTATCACCTTGATGAGAATTCAATGATTATGACACTGTTATTTTTTTATTATGATAAGCATTTTGGAAAAAATATAAAAAATGACATAAATGAGAACAATAGGCCAAAGTCTAGAGCTTGTATTTGAAACCAAAACTCAGTATGTATGTTCTTAATTTATCGACACTGAAAATATTGTTCGGGAGCCTATTCACAGCAACTTGAACGCCGTCTACGGAGATCTTCATGAACTGCCACGAACAAGTTCTCTTAAAGGTGGCGTCCTCTAAGGCAATGAACGCAGTTACTTGATTTCACCTTCCCTTACTTGCCTTTACTTGCCTCCGTTCTTGTCCACTGCCCAGAAAACGATACTAGAAGATTGGTCAGTTTCTTTTAGGATCTCTACTTAGAACGTTATGAAACAGATATATCAAAACGAAGCATAAAATGATGCCATTCAGTTCGATTGTACAATACCGTATATCTCCATACACATTTATCAAATTTGAAAAACGAGCTTAAAGTATTAAAGAACTGTGATCGTGGCCATGAGACCTTCAGTCTGATCTGGAATCAGAACCACAGAGAAATACTTTTCATTTTTAAAATCTTTCACCTTTGTTGTTCGTAGTTTACATGAATCATCTGCTGAAAGGTATAAAATTGCAGGAAGGGATTCAATTAGGTGGAATTGTAGTAAGCAGTCTGGCCTATGCTGACGACTTGGTTTTAATGGCAGACTGTGCCGAAAGCCTGCAGTCTAATGTTTCGGAACTTGAAAATAAGTGCAATGAGTATGGTATGAAAATTAGCCTTTCGAGGATTAAATTGATGTCAGTAGGTAAGAAATTCAACTGAATTGAATGTCATATTGGTGATACAAAACTGGACAGGTAGATAATTTGAAGTATTTAGGATGTGTGTTCTCCCAGGATGGTAATATAGGAAGTGAGATTGAATCATGGTGTAGTAAAGCTAATGCAGTGAGCTCGCAGTTGCGATCAGCAGTATTCTGTAAGAAGGAAGTCAGCTCCCAGACAAAACTATCTTTACATCGGTCTGTTTTCAGACCAACTTTGTTTTACGGGACAAGTTTTTCTTCGGGTAGTCCGGTTTTCCCTGTCATCTTTCATTCCAGAAAAACTCTCCAATATCATTTCATTTCATCTGTCATTCATTAATCATTGCCCCAGAGGAGTGGGACAGGCTACGGCAGTCTAACCTCGCCGGAAGTTGGGGTGGACTCAGGATATCTTATTCATAAGTTGGATGTAACAGATATGAAAGTAGTGAGAATGATTGCTGGTACAAACAGGTGGGAACAATGGCAGGAGGGTATTCGGAATGAGGAGATAAAGGCGAAGTTAGGGATGAACTCGATGGATGAAGCTGTACGCATAAACCGGCTTCGGTGGTGGGTCATGTGAGGCGAATGGAGGAAGATAGGTTACCTGGGAGAATAATGGACTCTGCTATGGAGGGTAAGAGAAGTAGAGGGAGACCAAGACGACGATGGTTAGACTCGGTTTCTAACGATTTAAAGATAAGAGGTATAGAACTAAATGCGGCCACGGCACTAGCTGCAAATAGAGGATTGTGGCGACGTTTAGTAAATTCACAGAGGCTTGCAGACTGAACGCTGAAAGGCATAACGGTCTATAATGATAATGCATGTATGTATGTTTAAAAATACCACACGCACTGATCGAAATTCGAATCTTAGTCACCTTGGTTAGAAGTGAGGGCCGATATCGTTCGGATGAACTATTCCGATGATAAACGTGCGTACAGAGAGAGAGAGAGGGGGAGGAGAGAGAGGGGGGGGGGGGAGAGGAAAATAAGAATGTTAAAATTGCACAAATGAACTAGGTGAATGAAACTGAGCATATAGTCCTATTTCGGTGGTAGGGCCATGCGAAGGAATTGGAGGAGGCCAGGTTATGGGTCATGGAGGGAAAGAAGAACAGAGAGTAATCAAGGAGACGATGGCTGGACTAAATTTTAATAAATTTAGGGTATTACATGAGGTCACAGAGCTTACAAATGGAGGATTGTGGAGGCATATAATTAATTAACAGAAGCTTCCAGGCTGAAAGGCTAAGTCTATGATGTAGTCATTTTTCATAATGATTTCATAATTAACCATTTTTTGTTCATGCTGATGGTTATCGTCATTTTAAGGGGAAGTACAACATGATGACCACGGTATGAATATGAATGCTAGATTTAGCTGGAATTCCATGGTCCACATTCACAGTCATGATACCTTCGGAAAACAATTTATTTTAGCTCCTCCGACAATAATCATTGAATGGCTTACCTGATTCCAACCAAACCCATCAAAGTATTAGTAAGCCATATACACTGTTCATGCTATGCATGTGTTTATCATCACAAAAACAGATTCTCCACTCTAGATACAATTTGGTATGGTAAGGAGAATTTTCGGTAGCCTTCGTGGCTCAGGCGGCAGCGCACCGGTCTCTTACCGCTGGATACCGTGCTTCAAATCCCGGTCACTCCATGTGACATTTATGCTGGGAAAAGCGGTGGCGGGACAAGTTTTTCTTCGGGTAGTCCGGTTTTCCCTGTCATCTTTCATTCCAGAAAAACTCTCCAATATCATTTCATTTCATCTGTCATTCATTAATCATTGCCCCAGAGGAGTGGGACAGGCTACGGCAGTCTAACCTCGCCGGAAGTTGGGGGCTTCATTCATCCCATCCCTGACCCGGTCATTGACTGGAAAACAGGTTGTAGGTTTTCTTTTTCGAGGACAATTATCGCAACTCAGCTGTTGTCTAAAGATTTTAGGTGCTGTTATACCAGTAAGTTACTGCCAACCGATGGGGATAGACAGTAATTTATTTCCAAGATTGTCTCAAAACTGTTATAGTGTCAGTATATATTTTTAATTAACACTCATTCTCGCAAAATATGCTGCAACCGTAATTTTGCCGATTCAGTTTTCGACTTCCAGCAAATATTGTCATTCCACCGCCTTCCTAATTAATACAAAACTCTTTGCGATTGACGTGTTTTACGTGTCTTTTTTATTTTGTTTTATTTTGTTCCACTCGAACGATCTGCTTCATTTTTTTATTATCTCCGGAATTACATGCCGGTGAATTATTAGATATTGATCTTTGAGTAATCTTAAAATCAAATTACTAAATGACTGTACTTAGCGGGTTGCACACAGGTAAGGAGCAATATATTTACGTAGATATGTCGGGGAAGGTAAATGATTAAAAACGATAGGCGCCTATAGGCAAACCTGCAATACCAAGCAAACTTGGTACTCTTGGCTTACCACTAACTGGAGAGAAATACTGTGGTGGTAATACACCCCAGTCCACCTCTGTGGTGTGATTAGCTGCCCCCCGCCCCAAGCGAGGCTCGGGTTCGATTCCCGGCTCTGCCACGAAATTCGAAAAGTGGTAGGAGGGCTGGAACGGGGTCCATTCAGCCTCAGGAGGTCAACTGAGTAGAGGGTTTCGATTCCCTCCTCAGCCATCCAAGAACTGGTTTTACCTGGTTTCCCACTCCTCCTCCAGGCAAATGGTTAATTCAAATTGCTCGGGGGCTGGGTCTTAGTGCTGTACTCAACCGCCCTGCAACTCACACACCACACAACACTATCGCCCCACCACAATAACGCATGGCAGATGCTGCACACCCTCATCGGAGGGTCTGCCTTACAAGGGTTACACTCCGCTAGAAATAGCCACACGAAATTAAAAGAAGCATAGCTCTCAACCCAATTTAGTACTCATAAGACTTACTATCAGGAGAAAAATACAGTTGGGTATTGGGAGGGAGTTACCTGAAAGAATAATCGAAAACTGTAAATATTAGTGTCTAATCCATAGTTTTCAGGGTCGCTGAGATGAATAGTGGCACTCTGGATGCCGCTTAAGTCTCCAACGGTATTGGGGCTGAAAACGAGGGAGAAAGAAGATGTCCGAGTTTCTGGAGGTGTATGTGTATGTTTCAGCATAGATTTCAACCAAACTTGGTACACATATGAATTGTTATCTGAAGAAAAATACTGTGGGAGCAAGACACCCCTAGCACCCCGAAGGTTGGGGGTTGGGAGGGAGTGATAAAAATATCACCAAAAAGACCAATATTGATCTTTGAGAAATCCTAAAATCAAATCACTAAGTAACTGTTAATGCGCACAGTTAAGGAGCAATATCTTTACGAAAAGATATTGGAGAAGCTAAATTCTTAAAAACGATATGTACCTATAGGCAAACGTCCAATTTCAATTCATACTTTTCGGGATCGCTGAGATGAATTGCGACACTCTGGATGCCGTTCAAGTCCAAGTTCAGCCTCCATCGGCATTGGGGTCAGAAGGGTTAAAATAGAAAATGTCCGAAATGACCTAGTGTTGAATACGCATTTTTTCTGGTTCGCTAGCTAATTGGTGACAGTTTCATTGACAGCTGGAATCGTGTACATCATGTCTACAGCACGATGAGTAAATACAATTATCATTTCTTTTATTATTTGTCAGAAAGTATTATCTAATTCCCAGACAATGTGGACTGTAACAACGACAAACTTTCACATGAAACAAAATTATCTAAACCTAAATATTTAATTAAACAACAAAAACTATAAAATTACAAAATATTTCACCGAGCTCGATAGCTGCAGTCACTTAAGTGCGGCCAGTATCCAGTATTGTATTCGGGAGTTAGTGGATTCGAACCCCACTGTCGGCAGCCCTGAAGACAGTTTTCCGTGGTTTCCCATTTTCACAGCAGGAAAATGCTGGGGATGTACCTTAATTAAGGCCACGGCCACTTCCTTCCTATTCCTAGGCCTTTTCTATCCAATCGTCGCCATAAGACCAGTCTGTGTCGGTGCGATGTAAAACAAATAACAAGAAAGAAAATACTTCAGAAATATCATTCAACGTCACAACAAAGACATGTACTAAAATTCGCACGACACTTATTTAGCATATAATAAAAATCTTAAAAGTAAATGTTAGAAAATATCCGGGCAACCCATGCAGCAATTTCATTTCAAAACACTTTATTTGACCATTCTACAATGTTGTCATGTCTATAAATAAAAAATCAGTAGATAGTACGTAAAAATTTCGGGAGTTTTAATGAAAATTTCGGTAGTTTCTCGAGCAATGAAATGTATAATATTACTAAATTAAAGAATGTAATAGTCATTTGAAGTTATTATGAGAAAAATATACACCTTCCCTCACCGTACTCTCTGGTAACTCCGTGTGCTTTCGACTCGCCACCACCGGCAGGACGTCCCATGAACCATGCCAGTTAGACACCGACAGCGTGAGACACAAATTTAACTACGAGCATCTTAACCGCAACAACTTTAATATACGCCATTGGAGCGGCTGCTGGCACCAGACTTGCCCTCCAATGGATATTCGTTAAAGGATTTAAAGTGTACTCATTCCGATTACGGGGCCTCGGATGAGTCCCGTATCGTTATTCTTCGTCACTACCTCCCCGTGCCGGTAGTGGATAATTTGCGCGCCTGCTGCCTTTCTTGGATGTGGTAGCCGTTTCTCAGGCTCCCTCTCCGGAATCGAACCCTGATTCCCCGTTACCCGTTACAACCATGGTAGATGCAGAACCTACCATCGACAGAGAGTCATTGAGGGTACCAATTTAGTCCCCTCCTGTGACAAGTAGGGAATACCGAGTGGGTATATTCCCTGCCCGATACACAGGGAAAGGGGAAGAATTTACTCCTCTTACAAGTATCTACATGAAAAAAAAAGTTCGAAGGTAGCTCAACTAGAGTTCCAAAATTTTGAATAAATTCGACCGCTTGCAAATTACAGTATAGGCAAAAGACCATTTCGTATGTTGTTTGCAATTATACCAATAAATTTTACCTGGACCATTTCTAAATAAAGCTGACAGTTTGAAAAAAGTCAACAAGAAATTATTTCTTTAAATCTGCTAACGTCACACCTACACTGATAGGTATGGCGACGACGGGATAGAAAAAGGCTGCGAGTGGGAAGGAAACGGCCGTGGCCTTAAATAAGAAAAGCTCTCTAAGCCCCATTTCTTTTTCATATCGCAATATCAATTAGTCCAGAATTAAGGAAACACAATTGTAAAATATATGCCGAGTTTTGTAAAAGTACCCTCACGTTTTCACGTGCTACTAATGCACAAATACATACATACATACATACATACATACATACATACATACATACATACATACATACATACATACACTAGCGTCCAAAAGTTAAGCATAATCATTAAACGAGACCATACTGCCTGATAAGAATGTCAGACGGATTGCTGAACAAACGGAAGCTGAATCACACACCATATGTCACACAACTTGTCCAAAAAAACAGTGTCAGAAAGGTTCTGATAGCTAAGGTACACTTTTAACAACAACTAGCAAAACTTAGCAATGTCTTCCATAACAAAATATGCTGTTAATAGGATGTATGGTTACCCCTAACGGCCCAACACGCTTCGCAGCGACGTGGCATGCCCTCTATCAGATGGCCCAAGAGCTCTTGTGGCAGTCGATTCGATTCCTCCGAAAGGGCAATGAGAAAGTCTTGGAGGGTCCTTGGTGGAGGCTGACGGGATACAATTCGCCTCCCCAATTCATCCCAGGCATGTTCTATAGGATTCAGATCCGCAGATCTCCCCGGCCAGTCCATGCGATGAATGTCTTTCCCAGCCAGAAATTCATCCACCAGAGCAGCGCGGTGCGGTCGGGCATTATCGTCCATTAAGAGGAAGTCTGGACTAACCGCACCTCTGAAGAGTCAAACAAGTGGTCTAAGTATCTCATCCCTGTATCTCCGAGCGTTAACAGTGTTCCTTGGACCACCCATGAAGATGTGCAGGTCCGTACGGCCATTCAACGTGATACCGCCCCGCACCATACTGATCTCGTTCCACGATGTTCCTGTGGTTGTATCGGCTTCCCGGTTCTCTCCAGATTAATGTGCGACGGGAATCGTTCTGCAAACTGAAGCGGGATTCATATGTGAAGAGCACATGCCTCCATTCCTTCATTGTCCAGTTTCGATGTTGAAGGCTCCACATTAAATGGGCCTGTCTCTGTGCTGGAGTGAGCAGGACGCACACCGCTGGACGTCGGGCAAACAGCCCTGTTGTTCTGAGCCTCCGGTACACAGTTTTTCGGGAAACGGCAACCTCTGAGACGGCTGCAAGCTCCGCCGACAATTGTCTTGTAGGTGCACTCCGATTTCGTCGGGTGGTTAAGGCCAGATATCGGTCCTGCTCTGGGGTGATTACCCTTGGTTGACCTGTTAGTGGCCTACAACTAACATCGCCTGTGTCTTGAAATCGTCTCTAAAGCCTGGAAATGACAATTTGTGGCACATTCGAGGATACGGCGGCTTCGGTCTCTGCCTGGCCTGCTTCCAGGCGGCCGAGTATTCTACCCTGCAAAACGGGGTCGAAATGGCGTCCTTGTGCCATTATGTTGTCATGTTCACCACGAGGCTACACTCCGCACACTAAAACAGGGCAAACACGACTGAGGGAATATGGGGCGCAGGCACTGGCTGTGTTTACCTTGCGGTTACGCCGCTAGTCAAAACAGGGAACACTCCTTTGCTATAGATACAGACAGAACACGTAAAGGTAGTAAGAGCATATGTCGTGCGATTTTTCGGTCTATTTCCTGTTACCCTGGTTAGTCGTAACTTATGATTAACTTTTGGACACTAGTATACATACATACATACATACATACATACATACATACATACATACATACATACCTGAACCTATGGTCTCTGAGGTCTTTATATGACATGCGAAGATTTTAGTCAAACAAAATTATCCTTTTTTCTTAATGTTCATTCATTCATCATCTGTTTACCCTCCAGGGTCGGTTTTTCCCTCGGACTCAGCGAGGGGCCTCACATCTACCGCCTCAAGGGCAGTGTCCTGGAACTTCAGACTCTTGGTCGGGTCTACAACTGGGGAGAATGACCAGTACCTCGCCCAGGCGGCCTCACCTGCTATGTTGAACAAGGGCCTTGTGGGGGATGGGAAGATTGGAAGGGATAGATAAGGAAGAGGGAAGGAAGCGGCCATGGCCTTACGTTAGGTACCATCCCGGCACTTGCCTGGAGGAGAAGTGGTAAACCACGGAAAACCACTTCCAGGATGGCTGAGGTGGGAATTGGACCCACTTCTACTCAGTTGACCTCCCGAGGCTGAGTGGACCCCGTTCCAGCCCTCGTACCACTTTTCAAATTTCGTGACAGAGTCGGGAATCGAACCCGGACCTCCGGGGGTGGCAACTAATCACGCTAACCTCTACACCACAGAGGCGGACCTTTTTCTTAATGTACGGAGCAAAATGAAAATTTCATTTATAGAGGTCATTCAGCGGTTCAGAAAGAAGTAAGTTCTCGTTACAACTTGTTATAAGGGGATAACGTTATGTGTTGACTCTACATGAGAAAATTGTGGCTCAGACGGTTGAGGCGCTGGCCTTCTGACCCCAGCTTGACAGGTTCGATCCTGCCTCAGTCCGGTGGTATTTGAAGTTGCTAAAACACGTCAGCCTCGTGTCGGTAATTTACTGACACGTGAAAGAAGTCTTGGGGGCTAAATTCTGTCACCTTGGCGTCTCTGAACACCGTAAAATAGTTAGTGGGACGTAAAGTAAATATTATTATTATTATTATTATTATTATTATTATTATTATTATTATTATTAAACAATATTACCGAGCGAGTTGGCCGTGTGATTAGGGGTGTGGAGATGTGAGCTCGAACCTCACTCTCGGCAGCCCTAAGGATGTTTTTAGGTGGTTTCCCATTTTGGCAGCAGGAAACCCCACATAGGAATGTCAATAGGTCCAACATCAAGCCTGAGTCTTTTTATCAGAAAAAATTCCTCTCTTCTCTTCCCGCTGTTTTAGTTCTCCTTCCCTACTTTTGAGATGCGAGGTCGAGACCATTCACACTGTCGATCAGTACGCGAGGTGACATGTTCTGAGCAAAATGCATAAACAATAGCTGAAATATGGTTTCATTTCGTGGAAACAATTTTTCACCTTCATGAAATAATGGCTGTTACCCAGGCCTTCCTTAAAAAACATGGTTGTGTTTAAAATTAAACACCGGGCGAGTTGGCCGTGCGGTCAGGGGTACGTGGCTGTGAGCTTGCATCTGGGAGGTAGTGGGTTCGAATTCCACTGTCGGCAGTCCTGAAAATAGTTTTCCGTGGTTTCCCATTTTCACACCAG
Organism: Anabrus simplex; assembly: GCF_040414725.1. Taxonomy (NCBI): domain Eukaryota; kingdom Metazoa; phylum Arthropoda; class Insecta; order Orthoptera; family Tettigoniidae; genus Anabrus; species Anabrus simplex. The sequence goes on along the minus strand of NC_090265.1, from coordinate 636,811,341 downwards.
GCAAATATTTCAATTCTGTGAGGTTCAAATGAGTGTTAGATCTGAAAATAAATGATCATTCCTCCAAAACCATGTATTTCACAGGCTCAGCCGACTGTGGACTCTCCAAAATTTACCACTAATAGTTACTAAAATGTTTTCTGAAGTGGGAGACGGACCTCTTAGACGGCGACGTCGTCTCTCAGGCCAGGAGATTTGTATCCGAAAAGGATACGTGCAGAGAAGGTGAGAGAGCGGCCGTGGACTATACTAGGGACTGTCCCGGGATTCGTCTTAGTGCAGGAGAATGGAAAACCACCGACAACCACTCTCAGGACAGCCAACGGTGGGCACCACCACCTCTCCGTCTCCCGAATACAGAGTTCTAGAGCCATGGTAGAACCGTGGCCACCCCTCCTCTCCTCGGTTGGCCGGTCGGAGGGCAGAGCTGTCCAACCACGGACCAGCCGTGGCCACTTTGTGCGCAGAGACCCACTCTACATTCGCTGGCTTCCAAAATTTAAAACTTTGAAAGATAACTTTCAATTAAAAACCATAGCAAAGCATGGGCATCCTGCTAGTTTACATATATTATAATATATTTTTCATACTTATACCACCTAGATATTATTGAAAGTATATTTCTTTTCTTAATAAAATTAATATTGTTGAGGTTGTAATAATATCCAGTGTAAAGTATAATTTACAATTTCCATGATCTCTGTTGCGAAGGGCTCCAGTAGTTCCATCTACAACGTTTAGTATGAACTGCCACGATCGAGACATGAAGCGATCTCTTGACTGTGGTGTCCTCTACGGGAGTGTACGGAGTTACTTGCGTTCACCTTCACTTTCTCGATGCACAATAGTTCCCGTGTCTGTTACTCAGAGAGCGGCAGTATGCTGTTACTCCCTCTACAATATTTATACTGGCACATGGAATTAATGGCTAAAGGCATAGGTATCATAAATCTTGCAGTAGTCCCTGGGCATATTCCAGTCCTACAAATTCAATAGTTTTTCTACAAACCAAAAACCTATGGAGACTAAAAAAGTATTGATATACATTTAATATTTTTGTATATGATGAGATATCATTTGGTAAAGAATTCACTAGAACCTTGCATATTTCAAGAATTATTTCTGACTATTTTGTGGCGACAGAACGGTGCTGGTTCCCAAATTTTCAGTCCGCCAACTCAGTGAAAAATTTGCTTTAACGGAATACATTTGAGTTTTGAAATAAAAAACCTAACCGTAAATATATTTCAAACTATTATAATTATGTAAACTTAAAAAGTATTCAAATTTTAAAATTATAAAACAAAATTTTAATATCACTGACATCGGACATAGTTTATAGTGAATAATGAAGCTGCTTTCAAAGGATTAGCTCTGCAATGCTCAGCTTAATGTTTTATAATTTATATATTGATTCTATCTCATTTTCAAGTTCTTAACTTTAATGTCAAATATGTGATGTGAGAGAATGTGATTTCATAAAAATAAGTAGTTGGAAATACAATGAGACACTTGTAAGTTCGAAATAGTCATATTATATAACAAAAAGTCAGCTACTTCTAATAGTGAAAACTGTAATTTTAAAGGATTCTACTCCCTTACTTGCGAGTGTAGTTGATAACACTGATGATGCTATTTGGTCCGACTTCTATTCCACGGACGCCATAATGCCGGAAAAGTGGAAGCAAGCAAATTATGAGCTACGGCACGTAATTACACGTTACGCCACTCATGGATTTCACCACTGATTCTGCCAAACCAAAAACTTACCAGCCGAACGAAGACTGTATATGTAACCTGTGCAACGATCATTGTGAAACTGCAAAATGAGGTCAACCTCAATAATAAGAATGGCATTAGCATAGTTGACCATCTGTACAAAAACTGTTTTTGCACATTGTGCGCTTTTCATTTAATAATAATAACACTGATGATCCCCTTAGGATTTTTTCCTGGCATGTGGATGAAATCAATGATGTAAGATAATTGCTCACAGATTTTAGAGTCTAATCTCTCAATCCACATCTTCAGATTTTTTTCAGAAATTCCCTCGGTTACATCGCAAACATGGAAAATAGTGATGCTAGATCCCTAGAGATTTAAAATGAGTGCATTCAGATGGATGAGAATATCAGCAAGGTATGATAGCGTCAAAATCCAGTTAAAGTCATTGAAGCTAAAACCGTTCATTCAAGGGACGTGATTCACAATTCGAATTCACTCGTCTAGAGTTCCGTTGACACCATGTGTCTGTTAATGCCCCTCAGTGAATACTGCAATGAAGCCACACTAAAAATTGTGCTACAGTTTTCAATTTTGTTTCCACACATCGATCTTGTTCCGTAACTGCAAACACCCACAAATGTATTGCCAACCACGAACGTGTCCACAATCTTAAACAATTCAGCTGATGTGGTACGTGATGGAGAATGTTTACAAAAAGAAAAATCCTCATGCAATTTTTTTCATAATCATAACGAATGAAAGCAATTAAATTTACATAAACTTTCATCTAACTGGATAGAAACTAAGTACAATTTTTAATTCAGTTTAACAATATTTCCGTAACACTTTCGGCCACTTCAACTATCCTCCTTACTATATTATCTGACAACTAGCTTCGCTCGCATTGATTTCGTAATTTGATACAAGTAATCGTTCGCCGGTACTGCACTAAGACATTATATGAAAATTCGTAAAGTATAAAAACTATCGAAAAATTGAGTTTCAGAGCTACAGTAACTCTGGAACCCTGGAACATGTGACATAAAATTGTAAATATGACAAAAATCGAAAAAATACGTGTTCTGTATTTTTAAAGGAGATTCCAAATAGCAATCTTCATGTCTATAACACTTCATTTTTTGAAATATAAGTATCCTCATAAACAGAATTCAACTCCTTTTTTCACTCATTTGACCCCATCCTCTTCCCTTAAGACGATTTTCCGGAAAGGAAGAATTGTTTTTTTATTTCTAAAGGAGATGCCAAGTATCAATTTTCATGTCTGTAACATGTTCAGTTTTGAGATGTAAGTATCCTCATAAAAATTATACAACCGCTTTTTTGGTTTCTTTTCACCCTCTTAAATGGATTTTCCGAAAACAAAAGATACGTGTTTCTTTTCTAAAGGAGATCCACAATACCGATCTTCATGTCTATAACGTACTCAGTTTTTGAGATATCAGTATCTTAATTAAAGGATTAAACCCCTTTTACAGTCCTTGTCACCCCCTTTAGTGGATTTTACGAAAAAACCTGATTCTTTATTTTTAATGAAGAATGCAAATACCAGTTTTCACGTCTGGAACATGTTACGTCTTTTACATATACTCATTTTAAAAATTGACCCAATTTTTCAATTCTTCTCACTCCCCTTAATAGCATTTTCCGAAAATAAAAAGTTAAGTATTTCTTTACTTTTAAAGGAGATTCCAAAGAGCTATTTTCAGTCTGTAACATTCCAATTAAAGGATTTAACCACTATTCCGGTTCTTTTCACCCCCTCCCCTTAAGCGGTGTTACGAAAATATGTTTCTTTATTTTTGAAGGAGACGGTATCAATTTTTACGTCTGTAACATGTTAAATTTTTGAGATATACTCATTTTAATAATTTTTCACTTCTTTCAAATCCCCCTTAAGTGTTCTTCCAGAAAAAAGAAAGAATACGTGCTTCTTTATTTTTAAAGCAGATACAATGTACCAATTATCAAGCCTATAACTTCTTCAGTTTTTGAGACATAAATATCCTCATGAAAAGGATGCAAGGCAGTTTTCACGTATTTTTAACCCCCATAAGTGGATTTTCCGGAAATAAAAAATGCGTGTTTCTTCATTCTTAAATGAGATTCCAAATACCAATTTTTATGTCTTTAAACTGTTAAGTTTCTTTAGATATACCCATTTTAAAAATTTACCCCCCCCCCTTGTCACCCCTTTACCGATGTAATGTGCAAAAATCCTTTCTTAGTGAGCACTTACACCGTAATATAAATGTATACTGTACCCAAAATTTGATTTCTTTATTTTGGACATATTCTTTTCCACCCCTTCTCACCGGTGTGCCAATGGGGCTGAACTTGGACTTAACTTATATCTGGAGTGTGACCATTCACCTCAGCGACCTCAAAAATTATGGATTCTACGTTAATGTATGTAGTTTTCTATTATTTTTATACTTCACCCCCTTTCCGTACCGACCCAAAGGAGTATATAACAGTAAGTTATATGTTTTTCAGACAGTAAGTCATATGTGTACCAGTTTTCGTCGTCAGCTATGCCCAAACGTAATGCATAATCTCACTGCTGTAGAATACTGGAGCTGACGTTGCCATGGTTACGGCAGTTCATTTCTTTTATCCGATTCCTAGAGCAGGGGTAGTGTGGTGCCAATATCTCCATAAGGGTTGGTTTAGGGCCCGTAGGGCTTACCAAGTTTTGTTCTTTGCATCAAGGGGCTTAAAACAAGCTTTGTCTCATACTTGTACGACAAATTTGATATTTCGCCTATATTAGACAGTTATTTTTATATCTCACTCCCATAGCCCCCTCGAATTGTTTTGATAATGAAATACAGCCCATGTCCCTCAAGGATAATGTTTATTTACATTTGTAAAACAATTTTTAGGATCGGTCCAGTAGTTCCTGAGATTAGCTATTATATACAAACAAACTTTACCTCTTTATATATTAGCCTAGATAAACAGCAACTCAGACGTACTATATTTCTCATCCAGACCTGTCGAGCCATCAGCAACAGGTTTTTATTAATTATTCGCCAGTAGAATCCGATTTCCCCTTTACACTAAGCACTTTACATTAAGCACGAACAACACTTTCAATACTGTCACCACCGCCAGTACATACAGCAAAGCAACACACCAGTTTTTGCTTTAAAAATTGGTAGACACATCATCAGTCATCATCGATCTGCATTTAGGGCTGTATTGTCTGCAAATGTTGAAAGAGTTTTGATGGTTTCATTCATCCCCTGAATAGAACGTTGTAGAAAATTATGCACTAGATATCTCTTCTCCTTTCCGAACGGAAATAAATCCGAGATGTATATTTACGAACCATTTTTCTGTTACCTTCAACTCTGCTTGGAATATTTTCGTTCTCTGAAGAACCTGCAATTATGATGCCAGTAGTACTAGTAACATTTTCAGTCTTCCATGCAGCCTAAGTTCGTCATACTAAAAGGACTTCCTATATTCTGAGTCTCTGAAGGTGGCTTCACAGAACCAAATTCACGACAACAATCCATTTTACAATTCGTTAGGCCTAGAATAGTTACACATACGAGCTACGACTGATCTGGCTCCAGGTGACACTAAGTCATAGTGAGCCGATTTGGATTTTAAATTATAGAACATAATTTGAGAAAGTGATTCTATGTTATATTTTTTTCTTTTAAATGTCTGTGCACTCCATATTGGGAAACTCTGAGATAGAATAATAGGTATGAATCTTAAGTTTGAGGAAGCATTCTAAGCTGATTAGACAGGTCCCTAATTATAAATTTTTTGTAATATTTATCTATTTGCTTTGGGCCGGTGTCGTGTTGAAAACACAAATGACAGCACGTCTTTGACTACTGTGTTGAAGTTCATTATAGATAATCATGTTTTCTGAGCGCTCAAAAGTTCACTTCAATTAATTTAACACAAGTCTTAGGCTAGGGTTTTGTTGGTGTATCAAATACACATTGGCCTGTAAAAGTTATCCTGTTTGTCCATACATCTAATCTGTTGTACTGTAAAGCTTTTGAGTTATAGATTAACATGAATCTCCATACTCTTAGCCATTAGGACAAATCTTATCTAAAAAGCAAACGAAGTGGGAACCAGCTCTTTCTAGAGTGATGTCCATTCACACGTTCGTAAGTAAAAGTAATAGTAGACCAACGAATTTACTCAACTGGATAGTTACGTCAACATTCTTCTTCTTCTCCTTCTGCTTCTTACGTCGCTTTTTCCACTGTGTCACACATGTTTACTTTTCTCCGTTTTATGGTCGGATGCCCTTCGTGACTCCAAACCTGTGTGGAGGGAACAGTATTTACCATTGTGTAGTGTGATGCATTATGTGTGTATGAAGAGGAGTGTACTAGGGGAAATGCAAACACCCAGTAGTATTTTCGGACCAAGCAAATGCTGGGGCTGTACCGTAATTAAGGCGACGATCACTACCTAGGCCTTTCCAATCGCATCGTCGCCATAAGACATGTCAGTGTTGGTGCGACGTAGAGCAAATTGTAAAAATAAAAAATAAAGTAAATAAAAATAAAATAACGGGATAACACCGGATTAAGGATGGGGTTTAAAGCAGACAATTTGAGGATTCCATGCCTGGCCTTTGCTGATGACCTTACTTTATTCACGAGGCCACTATGCAGCTTCAAACACTGCACCGTATAGCAGCTAAACCTCTTGATCAACATTGGAAGAACCGAGTTTATCACCAACATCAAAGATGCCCGTACAACAATGGGAGTCAGTGATACAAAACATATCAAGAGAGCTAAAAATGTGCAGTACCTGGGAGAGTGGATATCGGAGGACCTAAGTGAAACGATGGCTCTTGAACAAAGTAAAATCAAATTAGACAAGGCCTACCATGCCTGCAGAAAACTGTATGCCTCAAAGCATTTATCAAAGAATGTAAGGCTGAGATAGTATAATGCAGTAATCAGACCATCAGTCCTAACTAAAAATACCCTACTGGGAGCCATGCAAGTGCCATGGAAATTCCTGAGAGGAATAATAGGGTCAAGGATCCTACCAGAAGGAAGGCGATGGTACAAACCCAACAATGAGCTCTACCAGCATCAAGAAAATCTTATAGATGCCATCAGAAGAAAACGTCTGACTTTCTATGGACACCTACACATAATGGATCCTAATAGATTATCCCATAAGATCTTCAAGGTTGCTAACAAAGGCAAAGCTACTGGATTCCCCTGGACCAAGCAAGTGCACAAAGATCTTGCAGAGCTTAACATTAATCAAGCCGCCATAACTGACAGGAGTGCATGCCGTTTAATGGTCAAAACTAAATGTTTCCCAACACCCCTTACATCAGCTAGCCACAAAGGAGCCGGAATTGGTCAGAAGAGCGCAGGAAAGAATTCATCAAGAAAATGAAGGAATACTGTGCGAACCGGAAGGCTCAAGAGGCCGCTAAGAACACAAACCAAAAGGGGCAGACGACAAAAACACAGCTAGAACACAAGCACCGTGTTCCGCAGGTGGCCTGAACGAAAAGAAACAAAAAATAAAATAAAAATGCAACAACACCTAGTCCCCTATACAGAGGAATTAACCAGACACAGTCAAAATTCCCGAACTCGCCAGGAATCGAATCTAAAGCCTTCTGAACCAAATGCTTTAACGCTGACCATTCAGCCAAGGAGCTGGATAGCGTCAATAGTGTATAGAATTAATAAATGGCATTCAGAGAGATTTCCAGTTTCACCATAATTCGGCTCAATGTTTAACCGTTAGTATACTGGCTTACGGTACAATAGGTCCAGGGTTCGATTCTCGACCGGGTCGGGAATTTTAATCTTCATTGGTTAATTTCTTTGTCTCTGGGGCTGGATATATGCTGCCTTCAACAATAGTACACTATTCGTCGTAGGTAAGTCCAATCCTCACAAAGGCGCAGGTCTCCTATGGGAGTCAAACTCAATGGGTATACACCAGGCCTCTTCGGAGGTCTTACATTCTTCTTTTTCTTTCTTCATATTATAATCATAATTATAATTATAATTATAATTATAATAATTATGATTATTATTAACAGAAGCTAAGACACTTTCCTGAGAGCTACCCCACTCTAATTAAAAAAAAATAGCGGATAGCATATGAATATCAGATAGTATTCTATGCAAGATTTTGCTGAAGGATTTTAAGTGACTTATTTGAAAAATCATGCTCAGGAAAGTAAATTATGAATGTCATAAACAAATTGTGAGTTGGATAAGTGTCTCGAGTCATGTAGCTGTTAGCTTTCATTCGGGAGACGGTGGGATCAAATCTCACTATTATTATTATTATTATTATTATTATTATTATTTTGCTAGTTGCTTTACGTCGCACTTACGGCGACGATAGGACGGGAGAGGGTTAGGAGTGGGGAGGAAGCGGCCGTGGCCTTAATTAAGGTACAGCCCCATCATTTGCCTGGTGTGAAAATGGGCAACCACGTAAAACTATCTTCAGGGCTGCCGACAGTGGGGTTCGAACCTACTGTCTCCCGAATACTGGATACTGGCCGAATCTCACTATTATCAGCCCTGAATGTTTTTTTCCAGGTTTCCCCACTTTACAGCAGATAAATGCCGGGAGGTTACAAAGGCTAGGGTAGTTTCCTTCCCAGTCTTAGCCCTTATTTGTCACATCGTCACCGGAACACGAGTATGAGTTTGTGCGATATCCAACCTCCTGAAAAAAAGAAAAAAAAAGAAAATGCTCCAAAATTTCAATTAAAATAGGACAGAGCAATGAAAAGAAATATGTATTATAATGCTTTGTTTTGTAGGAATGATGACAATCTTCACACGCATTGCCAGTACAGCGCTGGCCTGTGACACGAAACTAATTGAAATAGCATTTTGCCTATAGGAACGGGAAGTTATGGGCAATAAACCTCCTCATATGTACTTCCGAAAGTATTACGGATAATATTCTATTCTCGAAATTTCCTGAAATTACAATAATAAAAATTTCGTCTGATTTTTAATAATAATGTTACTGGCTTTTCGGTCCCACTAACTATTTTTACGGTTTTCGGACACGCCGAGGTGCCGGAATTTAGTCTCGCAGGGGTCTTTAACTTTCCCGTAAATCTACCGACACGGGGCTGTCGTATTTGACCACGACTGAGCCAGGGTCGAACCTGTCAAGCTGGCGTCAGAAGGTCAGTGCCTCAACCGTCTGAGCCACTCAGCCCGGTACGTGTGGCATTTACCAGCCTGTGCAGCCCATGCAAGACAGCCCTCCGACGAGGGTGGGTGGATAAATGCTTGTTATTGTGGTGGAGGATAGTTTTGTGTGTGGTATGCGAGTTGCTGAAATGTTCGGTATACATGACGTAGCCACCAGTCCCCTAGTTACGTTGTAGTAAATGACATATTTTGCGATTTACGACTTTCTGTCTGGCCGGGAATAGAACCTGGGGCCCTGAGATGCCGACCACTCAGCCATGAAATTGGACGAAGTTAACTTGTTCGTATTCCTCGGAGTGGTGCACACCTCCAATGGAGTTGAGCTGAATTCACCTTTCTATCTACGTATCAACCCTTCTCCTCCTTCTTATTCTTATTCTTCTTCTTACGCTATCCCCAAATTGGTGAGGTCACATGTGTGAACCGAGTCGCACATCTGACTCGTTTTTACGGCGGATGCCCTTCCTGACGTCAGCAATATTGGAGGGATGTATTCACTATTGCGTGTATCTGTGATTGTTGGTGGTGTGAACGTTGTGTGAATATGAGGAGGAACGTGTTCGCATACAATTTCAATCACCCTTTCCCCGCACCGCAGGAATTAACCACACACAGTTAAAATCACCGGCCTGGCCAGAACCTCTTGCCATTCTTATATCTCCGGCAGTATCGGGAATCGCACCCGGGCCTCCAAAGACGGCGGCTAATAACGCAAGCCGTTACACTACCGGTGGTGGACAGCAGTAGCAATGACGTCATATTATTATTATTGTTATTAATGTCATTATTTTTTATTTATTTATTTATTTATTTATTTTTGCGATTTGCTTTACGTCGTACCGACACAGATAGGTCTTATGGCAACGATGGGACAGGAAAGGCCTAAGAATGGGAAGGAAGCGGCCATGGCCTTTATTAAGGTACAGCCCCCGCATTTGTCTGGTGTGAAAATGGGAAACAATGGAAAGCCATTTTCAGGGCTGCCGACAGTGGGGTTCAAACCTACTATCTCCCGGATGCGAGCTCACAGATTGTTATTATTATTGTAGAGAGCAAACGGTCTAGGGAATCCGTTGCGCTGACCACGCGTTACCTTGTAATCTGCAGGCCATCAGGTTGAGCAGCGGTCACTTGGTAGGCCAAGGCCCATGAGCGTTGTGGCCTCATGGGGTTTGTTAATTATTAAAAGTCAAAACATGAAGAAACCGGCCCATTTGGCTACGTGAAGATTGCAATCGGGATTCAAATCCTACTGCCGGAATCCAAAAGGACAGTTTTCCATTATTTTCGATTTTCATACGAAGCAAATGCGGAGGTTTTTCTCCATCTATGCCAGTGTCTCTACTTTTGCCGTTCTAGCCCCCTTTTATTCCAGCTTCATAGAAGAGCCTATGTACGTTGATTCGACATTAAACCACTATGAATTTAACAAAAAAGCTCTTATAAATTACGGCGGGCGAAATCTCAGTGGACTGTGTGTTTAACTGTGTGTAGTGCTTGACGGCACTCTCTATCGGACACCTCATGCACTCATGAATCACTCTCGACAACTGCTTGAAGGAGGCGGCCCCAGCGGCAGGGCTAGTAAGTACTTGCTTTCTTGCTATTGCCAGCTGATGTAAGGCTCGACTTTGTTCTAGTCCCGCAAGGCGTACTCGTTCACAGCGATTGTCTGGTTGTATACGTACATTCATACGAAATTAAAGGCCTCATACTGCCACATACATAAAACGTCTTCACACAGCCAGGGCGAGGAATAACTAGGGAGTACATCAACATCATCAAAATATTATTATTTAAATTTTTGACGAGAAAAATATTGGGAAGTGTTTTCTCCAGGTACATCAGAAATGACTTGTCCCACCATAAAATCTACACAAAACGTGTTCAAAATACTTTTTCTCCAATTTTTGGTGTATGCACTTTTATCGAAAAATAATTTCTTATGGAAATACGTGCAATAATATTTACGAACCACTTATAAACTCATCCTTCCTTTTAGGAATCCTCTTCCAGTTAGTGGCCTAGATTTATTTCCACTATGCTTCCTACTCATACATTATCACTCCATTAGATTTGTGGTGATAATTCCATACACAAACAGAATAAAATCGGTGGTGGAATTTAATCACTGTACGCATTATCCGAGATAAAAACAAATCTCCATGTTCACACAACACACGACACTACTGAACACCACAGAAAAACACACACAATAGTGAATACATTCAAAAAAAGAGTTAGCGTAAGGAAGATCACTTACCCTTAAAATAGGGTCAAAGCCGTATATAATGCATTGGGAAGAGACCCAAAATAAGAAAAACGATAGATAATGGTGATATATCGACCGGTGTGTCTGTCGGTGACGTCTTCTTCTGTCCTGGGGATCATTTGCGTCAATATATTTCTGTAGCAGGGGACTATTACAAATAATTTTTGTTAGGAATAAAAATCTGTTAACGTCGATCGTTATGAGAAAAAAGGACGTCCACACTAGTCTCAATAAATTTACTTGATGTACGCATTTATTCTAATATGACCGGGCGAGTTGGCCGTGCGCGTAGAGGCGCGCGGCTGTGAGCTTGCATCCGGGAGATAGTAGGTTCGAATCCCACTATCGGCAGCCCTGAAGATGGTTTTCCGTGGTTTTCCATTTTCACACCAGGCAAATGCTGGGGCTGTACCTTAATTAAGGCCACGGCCGCTTCCTTCCAACTCCTAGGCCTTTCCTATCCCATCGTCGCCATAAGACCTATCTGTGTCGGTACGACGTAAAGCCCCTAGCAAAAAAAAAAAAAAAATATTCTAATATGGACATATTTTGAAGTGGACACTTTGGGTGAACACACTTGGTACTTCTTCATAATAATATCACAAGCCGTTTTACGATCATAAATATCGTGACAAAACGGCTCTAACCATTTGTATGAACGATCCCTTATATTGAAGAGTAGACCGTAAAAATTCTAAATATATGAAGTAATTTTCATAGGATTACAGATTACAATTTTCCTACCTAGTTTTATTATTTTCCTTCACTACAGCAGATTGTCCGGCTCCGTGGCTAAATGGCTAGCGGGCTGGCCTTTGGTCCCGGCAGGGTAGGGAATTTTAACCACCACTGGTTAATTTCGCTGGCACCGGGGCTAGATGTATGTGTTGTCTTCATCATCATCCCCATCATGACGCGCAGGTTGCCTAAGGGCGTTAAATCCAAAGACCTGCACCTGGCAAGCCGAACATGTCCTTCGACACTCCCGGCACTAAAAGCCATTTCATTACTACAGTAGAGTAGATTGCAGATCTAAGATCCTCCGATAGGTACCGTGTGACAGCTAAAACGAGGTCCAAAACGGACTCAAAAGTACATGAACATGGAGAACTTGTCAAGAGCTAGAAATTTTATTGTTAGAAAATTATCAGTACCATATAAATATACTGCTGTGACTGCCAGAGGTCGTCTCACCAGACACGGCCGATCCTATGGAGACACATTTAAGAGATTAATTTTTTGCTAGAAGTTTAACGTCGCAATGATACATATAAGGTTTTCGACGTTGGAAGGATGGGAAAGGGCTAAGATTGGGAAGGCAGAGGCTCTGGCCTTAATTAAGGTACAGCCCCGGCATTTTCCTGCTGTGGAAATGAGAAACCAAGGAAAACCATCTTCAGGACTAGGGACGGTGGTTGTGCGACCTTCACCGCACGGCCAAATAGCTCGGTATTGAGAGAAATTAAGGGCCAGAGAGTTTCAATGCCAAGAATTACATAACAAAGAAAGAACGCTCACATTCTGGAGATAGTGGGTTCGAATCCCTCTGTCGGCAGCCCTGAACATGGTTTACCCCGCTTTCCCATTTCCACACCAGGCAAATGCTGGGGCTATACCTTTAAAGCCACGGCCGCTTACTTCCCACTCCTACCCAATTCCTATCACACGTCGTTATAAGACCTATCTGTGCCGGTTTCGACTTGAAGCGAGTTGTAATTGTAAAAAAAAAACCCTCAATTTTCATCGTTTACACTTTCAGATCAATCGATATGGAGGACGACACTGTCATTACTCAATACTCAGGTTATATGGATGAAATTTGCGACCGGTGCCAAGAATTCCATTTTGCAGTCGGTAAAACGTCAGGCCATTTCACCTCTTGCTGCCCGAAGGGTTAGTTTACTTTCCTGCAACAGGAACGAAAGAAGAATTCAAGCCGCTGATGCTTAATGATAAAATATTTATGACGTGTATAGGAACGTATAATAGCGCTATGGCATGTCTATCAATCTCCACATCTCAGCAACGGATTCCCGACAACGGTGCATAATGTTTCAACATCCGAACTATAAAATTTAATAGCGATTTTCGCCGCAGGGGCCACTAGTAAGATGGGAAACAAAATTTCCATTCCAAAGTTAATTCAGGTGAGTAGGATCAGATAGAAGAATTGGGAAAATGTAACACCCGTCTGATGATCACTCGCATTTCAGCAGTTACCCATTATCGTCACTGATATCAACATGAAAGATACCTGAGATTATAGTAAGCATTTTATTCTGCTTCTTAATTTGTGATGTGACAATTACCAGGAGATCTCATGGATTGTCTCGCGCTAGTGGTATTGTTGCTCACTTAGCACCACTCAGGCTAAAGAAGTGATATTTTTTTTTTTTTTTTTTTTACAATTTTGCTTTCTGTCGCACCGACACACGTAGTTCTTGTGCAGACGGTGGGACAGGAAAGGGCTAGGAATGTAGTAATGGGATGGAAACGGCCGTGGCCTTAATTAGTGTACATCACCAACATTTACCTGTTGTAACAACAGGAAAACACGGAAACCATCTTCATGGCTGCCAATCGTCGGGTTCGAACCCACTATCTCCCGAATGCAAGGTCACAGTTGCACGACTCTTACAGCATGGTCATCTCACTTGATAAGAGTTAAATAATAATAATAATAATAATAATAATAATAATAATAATAATCATCATCATTTAAGCCCACTAAGGAGCGCTGATGACTAGTTCTTGCACGATGTTCTTCTTTGTTCCAATACCTCTTACGAGTGAAGCCCTCAACGGAATCTACAGCGGAGAAGACGGACTTCTGAATGGTGAAGATTGCGAAAGAGCCAGCCTAGTATCAGAGAATAATATGAGCACGCTTGGCATCAGCAGCGTCTGTTTCCCATGGCAAGGGCGGCTGCAAGGGCGTTGAAATCTCCAAGTATGATTTTTACATCTTGTCATGGGATGTATTCTATTTCTTGTTCCAATTGTCCATAGGACATATCTTTCTTTTCATCCTTAGCCTCTTCTGTAGGTGCATACACACACACAAAGGTGATTTTGAAAAAAATGGTCCTTCATCTTTAGAGTGCATATTCTTTCATTTTCAGGTTTAAAATTCAAAACTGGTGACTTATATCCGTCATCCACTAGGAAGCCTGTGCCATCTACAGTGCTGAAGTCTCGTGGACAAAATCTTGGCTAAGACCTTATAAACCACACTAAGCAAAGATATACCTCTATAATTTTCACAATTTGCTTTATCGTTCTTCTTATGAATTGAGCAAATAATCGCTAAGCTCCAATGTTATGGCATTTGTTCTGTTTCCCAAACTTCCACAATTAGTTGGTGAACAAGTTGCGTCAACTGTTCATCCCCGTATTTAGTCATCTCAGCTCTAGGTCATCCGCACACATGTGGGCTGTCACATGTAGGAGTGGAGAGGAAACAATATTGACAACTTAAGGGGTCTACGAGGTTTCGATTTCGGAGCCTCATGAGACGGGTCTGGTCGTGACATCCCTGGGAAGGGTGGTAGGAGTTCCTCACCAGGGGGGATGTCGTAACCAGACAGATTTAGGTTAGATGTAGTATATATTCAATGTAAATTTGTCATTTTGATTATAACTTTTCTTTTAATGTTATAACGTAATATTTCTAATTAGTAGATTTAGTTCATTAATATGTTAGCAGTAATGTGTTCCTTACAATGAGGTTGTTTGTTAGCCTGTTTTTAGTTTGCTCTGGGATTGTTAGTTGGTTTTGGCTGTTGTAGTATAGTAGAGTTGGGAGAGGAGGAGATAGGCCCACCTATCTCAAGCATAGTGTTGACTCAGTACTTCTGCACGTGTAGATTAGAGTAAGGTGTGAACAGTATTAAACCAGAGAAAACAAGTTGACAATCAGTCAGCGAAATATGAGCCGAGTATGGATTCCGTCTCGGCAGTGGAATGCAGGCGAGGCAGCCTACATGTTGAGCTAGGTCATCCGCACACATGTGGGCTGTCACACGAAGGAGTGGTGAGGAAACAATATCGACAACTTAAGGGGTCTACGAGGTTTCGATTTCGGAGCCTCATGAGACGGGTCTGGTCGTGACATCCCTGGGAAGGGTGGTAGGAGTTCCTCACCAGGGGGGATGTCGTGACCAGACAGATTTAGGTTAGATGTAGTATATATTCAATGTAAATTTGTCATTTTGATTCTAACTTTTCTTTTAATGTTATAACGTAATAAATAATAATTCGTTCAGTTAGTAAGATAAGGTAGGGAAGATACATGTTGTCCTAGACTATATAATATTGTTAATGTCTAGGACAAAATAATTCATATTCAGTATAGTAACAGCCAACAATTGTAAGAGGGTATTGTAAGTCATGTATCATAATTCAAGGAATTGCAATAAACGAATGCTCTCTCCCCAGCTCTAGGCGATCCGGAATTGGAGGATGGGAGTATTCTATTCTATTCTATTCTATTCTATTCTAGTCATCTCAGCTGAGATGTTATCACTTCCTGGAGCCTTATTATTTCCTTCGACTGTTTCACTGATCCATGAAAATTAATAACTAAATGTTTATATTGTCCGCCTCTATGGAGCAGTGGTTAGTCTGATTATCTGCCACCCCCGGAGGCCCGATTTCGATTCCCGGCTCTTCCACGAAATTTGAAAAAAAAGTGGTACGAGGGCTGGAACGGGGTCCACTCAGCCTCGGGAGGTCGACTGAGTAGAGGTGGGTTCGATTCCCACCTCAGCCATCCTAGAAGCGGTTTCCCGTGGTTTCCCACTTCTCCTCCAGGCAAATGCCGGGATGGTACCTAACTTAAGGCCACGGCCGCTTCCTTCGCTCTTCCTTGTCTATCCCCTCCAATCTTCCCATCCCCCCACAAGGCCCCAGTTCAGCATAGCAGGTAAAGCCGCCTGGGCGAGGTACTAGTCATCCTCCCCATTCGTATCCTCCGACCTAATGTCTCATGCTCCAGGACACTGCTGTTGAGGCGGTAGAGGTGGGATACCTCACTGAGTCCGAGGGAAAAACCATCCCTGAAGGATAAGCAGCTTAAGAAAGAAAGAAATGTTATATTTTCGTTTTATTATACTGACTCTGCATCAGTTATACATTTTTCTGCGTTGTGCTTTATTATATATCAGTTTAAAATTAATGTACATTTCTACTGCACTCTATACACTCTTATTTTAGTGTTAGTCTATGCAAATGCTATTTTTTATTTCACATTAATTGTTGATGAATGAACTCATATTTTATGTCTTTCTACAGAACGCCATAGAAAGCTAATTTACAAATGTATAAACGCTAAAAAATACTAAACGTGAAAACTTCAAAATATTATCTTTCCTGTAAATTAAATACTTGTACAACTACCAGAAAAAGAATGGGACCAAAAAGTGACGACATTAATTTCATGTTCTTGTGGTGGTGAGTATTGTTTAAAGAGGAAGTACAACTAGGCAACAATCCTCTGTAAACACTAATCAGAGAGAAAAATGGAAGGGGTCCAACACGTCGAAGAATGTAGGTTTCGGCCAAAGAAACATAAGGGCCACGAAGGGTGTGAAAATGAAAGACTCCTAGGCCTCGGGGACCTAATACCGTCGGGTACGGAAAAAGAACAAGAGTTGAACAAGCCAAGTAATTGGAAACAATGCCAGGACTCAACTAAAGGCCCCGTGGTCGCCAACTCACGCTCCCAAGTTAAGAGCCCCAGAGGCTTCTATGTTCTTGTATAACAATAAGATTCACAATTATTTTCGAAAGGAATAGATTAATATTTACGGCTACTGAATGATTATTGAAATTAAACTTAATAAGACCGGGCGAGTTGGCCGTGCGCGTAGAGACGTGCGGCTGTGAGCTTGCATCCGGGAGATAGTAGGTTTGAATCCCACTATCGGCAGCCCTGAAAATGGTTTTCCGTGGTTTCCCATTTTCACACCAGGCAAATGCTGGGGCTGTACCTTAATTAACGCCACGGCCGCTTCCTTCCAACTCCTAGGCCTTTCCTATCCCATTGTCGCCATAAGACCTATCTGTGTCGGTGCGACGTAAAGCCCATAGCAAAAAAAAAACATAATAAGTGAGAACACAAGCCCCTACATAGTATGTTAAAAGCACGTTAAATTTAGAATTTTATTTATGATTGCTTCTCATGAAGGGTGAGAGAGGGAACAATTCATGTAGTTATTTAACTGAATATTTAGATTTTATGGGACAAGTGCATGTGGACTATCGGGTTGGTGAAAGCCTTGATACGGCTCTGAATAACTGAAAATAATATTATGATCCAGTTTTTGGAAACTTGATATGTCGTGATTGTTTCTAAGGAAACGTACTAACTTATTGTTACCACACAAATATATTACTGTATGAGGAAATGGCAGCTTTTAATACATGCGATACATAATAATCACCGTTCGTTGAGCATGACCATCTGCAGGATTGTGGTAGTAACACCTTTATACTTGATACCTTTAAAAGAACGTGTCTAGAATAGAATGCGAGAGCAGGAATTTCACAGAGTATTTCACTCCTCCGGTAGTAAACAATATAATACACGAGAGGAACTCAGTTCTTCATTCTAATTACTTTATTCCTTAGTGTAACATAATTTTAAGATATGGTAGTAAATACTGGAATTGGGAGAAGAGTTCATTCTGCTCTGCAGTCACATCACATTCGGTGCATTGTTAACACCTAAACACGACAGAAACATACTATTGTTGAAGAGGTCGCTTACTGTGCAGTCCGCATTCAGTTAATATAAGAAGGGTAAGAAAGGTTTGCGCTATTCCCCATTCATCCAGCACGCGTCCGTAAGGATTCCGGGGGCGATCAAGCGTGCTGACTCTTTGGATGGTTGCCACGGCTAATGGCGGGGAGGAGCCATCACTACGGGGAAGCCTACTGCGATCGCAGTAGGTCTTTACCCGCTGTACTTGTTAATATCGTCGGGGTGGCAGCCGAACTCGACACGAGGTCACTGCTCCTCAGAACAGGGTTTCTCTCTGTTTGGGGATTCAGTCCCGAGTGTCGGGGACGACTGAAACTTCAGGAATATTAGCAGATACGCGGGATGAGGTGCGCGTCCGAAAGGATTCTGGGGGCGACAAAGCGCATCGACTTACTGGTTGGTCGCCACGGGTGATGGCGGGGAGGAGCCATCACCTTTACGACAGCTTCCTGCGTTAGATCATAGAAGCAAGAAACCCTCATTGTATTTACTAATGTCCTCGAGGTGACAGCCGAACTCCAGACGAGGTCAAGGACTGTTCATCTATTTGAAGATCGGTCTACAACCGAGAAGCGGGAACGACTGAAGCCTCAGAGGCATCAGCAAGTAAGTATTGGATACCGTGCGCGTCCGAAAAGAGACAACGTGCACCTACTCTCAGAATGGTCGCCACAACTTGCTGCATTAGTCAGTTATATTAAGACTGAACGGGTTCTCTTCGGTTGGTTTCTTTTATAAGCCATGTTAACGGGGTGGTTATGTTGTCATAACCCATTTACTTTGGCTGCGAGACGACCGGTGTGTTCCAGATCCCTCCTAACTTGCAAATTGGCACCCGAAAACATTCCGTGGGCAAAAAAAAAAAAGAATCTCTACATCTCGACGGGTGAGGACGTCTTGTAGCCCTCACTACCTTCACAATGAAGACAGATATCAGAGTAGATCTCTTTGATAGCCTCCATGTAGATCTGCTGAAATGTGTTGTGTAAAATATTCCTTCACTGCTTTTCTCCACTCTTAATCTACGTAAAGAAAGTGTAGGGAGTCCGCTGTCCGAAATGTCGTTTATTTTGCAAATTTTTGAAATATATATCCCTTTCAGGTCAAATCAACGCCGTATCAGTGAGTTCGTGTAAGTTATGTCTGTTTGACTGTTTGTTCCACCATCACGGCGAAACGGCTGGATAAATCTCAACCAAACTTGATAGAGTATACTCAGCCAGGAGCAGGTTTAGATATGCATACAATTAAAAAATCACTGAATAGACTAGGAGTTCATAGGAAATTCAGAATAGGATTTTCAATTCTCTCCTATACTATTGCTATTCTGCAAAATTTGTCGACTATATGTGAAACTTCCCTGTATTCTAAATAACTTTTGTAATGCACATAATTTTGCTTACTCTTCAAATGACGGAGATAATTACTATTTTCTGCCTCACAGACAACGTACCTACAGATTACCATGGCAACGGCTCTGGCTTCTTGCCAGCACGGAAGTAATGTAATGCAATTTTAACATCATTCCTGTAAACTCGTGGCTGTTCGTTGGGTAAAAGGCGAAAGAGACGTCAAGCTGCCATTCTGAGGGATATTTGCGGAATACCGCTGGAGGCTACAGTCGTCTTCGAATAGTATTAAGGGTGGCTGTTAATATTCCAAAAATACCGTGGAGTGCAGCCCGTTATTTCACACCGCAAGGTGTTTTCTGGTATTTGCTATAATTTTTTACTTTTTCCGTTTTCTACTTCAATTTTTTGTCTCTGCATTGCCTCTCGAGGCTTAAGTAATAACAACATAAATAATATTTAATTACATAAGAATCCCTGTGCCTAAATTTCTCCTCTGTTATCAATTTCTTAAATCCGTAACTCATATCATCACAATTTACTGAGGAAAATTTCATTTTTTCAATATAACCACATAGTATGGTTCATGGTGTGGGTTACTGTAGTCACGTCCTAGTTCGTGAACCATGGCCGACGGCTGAGTGGCGTAGTAAGTGATCCTGAGAGTCGGGATACCAGTTGCTATGGGATGCGAGTGGGCATCTCGGACATATTCTGAGTCGTGGCCCTCCTTGTGCTCAGGCGGCTGGGACTATACAATCCACCGATGGTCCCTAAGCCGTTAGAGGAGAGATCCTCAGTTGGATTATGTGTAAGTAGGGTAGCATCCTGCTTCATGAATTTACTGAGCTCAGAACATTTTAAGCAAGCCTCGGATCTATGGGAGTAACGGAGTCCCACTCTCATTTGACAGGCGAAGGACTCCATGGAAACAACTTGGCGAACGAAATGGAATTCGATAGGGGGGCTTATGGAAGAAAGAAAGAAGAACTGGCTGAGTCAGCAAAGAGGATGCAGCTGGATGTACTAGGAGTAAGTGATATTCGGGTAAACCGAGATAACGAGGAGGAGATAGGAGATTATAAAGTGTACTTGAAGGGTGTTAAAAGGGAAGGGCAGAGTATGGGGTAGGAATGTTTATAAGTGGGTTCGAACCCCACTGTCGGCAGCCCTGAAGATGGTTTTCCATGGTTTGCCATTTTCGCACCAGACCAAGGTCGCTTCCTTCCCACTCCTATCCCTCTCCTATACCATAGTCGTTATAAGATATGTCTGTGTCGGTGCGACGTAAAGCAAATAATAATAATAATAATAATAATAATAATAATAATAATAATAATAATAATAATAATAATAATTTACCGGGCGAGTTGGCCGTGCGCGTAGAGGCGCGCGACTGTAAGCTTGCATCCGGGAGATAGTAGGTTCGAATCCCACTATCGGCAGCCCTGAAGATGGTTTTCCGTGGTTTCCCATTTTCACACCAGGCAAATGCTGGGGCTGTACCTTAATTAAGGCCACGGCCGCTTCCTTCCAACTCCTAGGCCTTGCCTATCCCATCGTCGCCATAAGACCTATCTGTGTCGGTGGGACGTAAAGCCCCTAGCAAAATAATAATAATAATAATAATAATATTTTATTGAGAGTTTATTACTATTATTATAATTTAATGTGGCTATACTGGCTTGGTGCACAATTTGTGAAGATAGACTCTCCGACAAGGGTGGATGACATCTGCCTTGTATAGGAAGCTGCGAGATAATATGATGCGAGATAACAATGCATGTAGTGTATGAGTTGTAGGGATGTAGGAGACAGCACACCAACCAGTTGTCGAACCGATGGAAATTGCTGATTAAGATTAAAATCCTTCAACCCATCCGGTAATCAAACCCACAATCTCCAGGAACCGAAAAACCAAGATCTTGACGACTCGAGCCGGAGTACTATAGTCATTTAATGACTAGACGACCAATGACTTTGATATTATCCCCTTAAACCAGCAATAGTAATAATAACATAATAATAATAATTAATAGGCCCTATTTAGACATTAATACCACGATATAAAAACCAATCATTGTGTACTGTCATACACAGCCTTTAATGAATGCAGGTCACGTGAGGAACTCACCGAATTTCACCCTTAATGGGTATTTCATGGGTACAAGGTTGACCTTTCTCAAGTGAGATTTCTACACTCTCCTAGACACGATCACAATTGCCATTAACACGATCCTGATGCTCTCTAGACTGAGGTAACTAAACTTAAAAAGTAATCGGAAGTGGACTACATTTTATAGTATTACGTCTCGCCAGTTGGTAGAGGTTATAATTTCTGGATATAATTACTAATATGAGAATGAAACACGGTATCCTAATGCTCCTTAAGGAACATGAGAAAATAGGTGTTATCTAATTTCAATCCATTACTTTCTAGAAGTAAGTTAGTTATTCGTGATTTACAACCTCATTTTCAAGTTAATCCCGGATATTCTTAAGGCCGCTATTAGCAAGGAACACACTTCAGTAATATATTTAAAGGAGAGACATTTCAGTTTCATATGTAATTATTTACCTTTTACTATTTTATATCGCACCCACGTAGGTATACTTTCCTGGTTGCTGGAACAAGGGAAGGCTGATACTGGTTACCGAAGACTTAATTAAAGCGAATTTCCACCATTTGCCGAACGTGGAAATTAGAAACTACGGAAAGGTATCTTCAGGATTGTTGTTCTTGGGAATTCAAGCTTACAGCTAAGCTACCGGTGCCGCGAAATGAAATCTCTTGTTCATATATAAAAGAGTTTGGCTTCATGGCCAAGAACTCAGCGTCTTGATCTTCTATCCTCGGGGTCTCCGGCTCGATTCCCATCTGGGTCAAGAAATTGTAATCTTAAACGGCTAATTCCCTTGGCTTAGGAACTGGTTATTCGTACTGTGCCCAAAATTCCTGCAATTCATACACCTCATACAGTAATATCCTCCACTACTCTAACACGCCGTTTCCTATACAGAGATCTAAATACAGGTATGACAGTGTTGAGGGGATAAATACTGACCCATAGCACATGTTTCACTTAGAACGAAAAATTCATATATATAGTTCATGCAATACTAAGCCTTAAATGAACCTTAAATGACCAAAAATTTGTAGTTCAAGCTGAAATATAATCACATAGAAGGTTTTCTAGGCACAACGACAATATGCTGTTCAGTCTTATTGGGGATCTGCCTTACTACGGCTGCACGATGTTAGGAACAACACGAAATTATAATTATGTAATTCGTTCTGGTAGTTACATTGCAACTACTAGCTAAACACATCTTGAAACATTATCTTAAACTCACGCCTCAATGAACAAACAAGTCGGTAGATGCAGAGTGGGTCTCTGCCCATAGATGGCCGCGGCTGGTCCGTGGTCCGACAGCACTGCACTCCGACCGACCAACCGAGCAGAGGAGAGGTGCCCACGGCTCTACCGTGGCTCTACGTCTCTGCGTTCGGGAGATGGGACAGGGCTGGACCTCACGGCTGGCCCCAACCATCGGCTGTCCTGAGAATGGTTTTCCATTGTTTTCCATTTTCCTGCACTAAGGCGAATGCCGGGAGAGTTCCTAGTTAGGCCACGGCCGCCAACCCCGTAACCTTCTCCGAGTTTCTCCTTCACCGTAGCAAATCTCCCGGCCTGAGAGACGGCGTCACCGTCTAAGCGGCCCGCCTCCCCCTTCAGGGGAGGAATGAAAACATTTTAGTAGTAGTTGAACAAATAAATACTGTACTTGTGATTTCTAATGCGGTTTAACTTTGTTACAGATAAAGGAAGTAGGAAAATTTACTTTCTGACTTTGTGCGATGACAATGTGCGTTTTAACAGAAATATTTGCTTACTTTCTCTCCCTTCAGTTCAATTGCCTAGATCAAAAACCTGTGAAGACTAAATTCGGCAAAATTAATCAAATTAATAAGTTCAAGTACCTAGGAGAAGTAACTCAGCCATCAGGCTTGAATCGTGAAGCAAATAAGGAGAGGATCTTGAGGAAATTCTGTGGTCCAGCCTACTCAGAGGGGATATGGATGAAATGGAAATCTCGTGAGCTTTATCAGCATTCTGAAAAGATCAGACACCATCACGAAAAGATGATTACAGTAAATTTAATGGCCACATTCTCAGAACGAGCAATGACAGGCTCACCAAAAGGATTCTCAACCTTGCTCTCTCAGTGAAAGACAAGAACAACTGGTTAGTGAAAAAAAAAAGACTTTCAGGAAACTGCCATTCCACATAAAATGATTCAAGATCAATTCCAGTTCAAGAAAGCAGTCAATAACCATCATTTTGCTGAGAAAATCAACACCAGGACCATCAAAAAATGGACTGAATAACGGAGGAAAATGTTCAGTGCCCAGATTAAGAGATTTTGGGAGAAGGAAACGTCAACATTAGCTAAATAAATTCTATACTGAAGATGGTTATCCGCGGTTTCCCATTTTCACACCAGGCAAATGCTGGGGCTGTACCTTAATTAAGTCCACGGCTGCTTCCTTCCAACTCCTAGGCCTTTCCTGTCCCATCGTCTCCTTAAGACCTGTCTGTGCCGGTGCGAAGTAAAGCCACTACAAGAAAAATTCTATCGCGCTCCACACATACCATAACGTTATACCATAATAATAATAATAATAATAATAATAATAATAATAATAATAATAATAATAATAATAATAATAATAATAATAATAATAATAATGTTATTTGCTTTACGTCCCACTAACTACTTTACGGTTTTCGGAGACACCCAGGTGCCGGAATTTAGTCCCGCAGGAGTTCTTTTACGTGCCAGTAAATGAACCGACACGAGGCTGTCGTATTCGAACACCTTCAAATACCACGGACCGAGCTAGGATCGAACCTGTCAAGTTTGAGTCAGAAGGCCAGCGCCTCAACCGTCTGAGCCACTCAGCCCGGCAGTTAACTGCCAACCAGTACATAAACATGCACGTGAAATTGCGATATTTTCCTCTAAAGGGATTGGGTCAGAAAGGATTGGATCTCTCCGGTCATAGAACTGAGGCCAAGTAGTGCTTATATTAAGTTTTCGGTACAGGGTAAAATATGGAAAATAAAGTTCTGAGTGGATATCCGACAGTGAACGTTAAGTGCGCTATGGGTTGAAGTAAATGCCCATTGACTTAACTTTAGGTAATATTACTAATTAGTTCACTTACGAAAGGAACTGTGTATACAAGGCATCGTTGTTGAATCCCACTTTGCGGTTTTTCCAATCTCCTGCAAAATTACATTTCTTTTCCAAAATTAGCAATGCTATGATAACGATTTTATTCCAACCGTAAGTGTGATCACTGATCCATGGATCAAATAATAATAATAATAATAATAATAATAATAATAATAATAATAATAATAATAATAATAATAATAATAATAAGTAGGGCATCCTGCTTCATGAATTTACCGAGCTCAGAACACTTTAAGCAAGCCTCGGACCTATGGGAGTAATGGAGTCCCACTCCCATTTGACAGGCGAGGGACTCCTTGGAAACAACTTGGCGAACGAAATGGAATTCGATGGGGAGCTATTAATATTAATGGGGCTTATGGAAGAAAGAAGGTAGAACTTGGTGAGTCAGCAAAGAGGATGCATCTGGATGTGCTAGGAGTAAGTGATATTCGGGTAAGGGGAGATAAGGAGGAAGAGATAGGAGATTATAAAGTGTACTTGACGTGTGTTAGAAAGGGAAGGGCAGAGTCTGGGGTAGGGCTCTTTATCAGGAGTACCATTGCACGCAACACAGTTTCTGTTAGGCACGTAAGTGAGCGAATGATGTGGGTAGATTTGTCAGTGGGAGGAATTAGGACAAGAATTGTGTCCGTGTATTCACCATGTGAGGGTGCAGATGTGGATGAAGTTGACAAGTTTTATGAAGCATTGAGTGACATCGTGGTCAGGGTCAACAGCAAGGATAGAATAGTGCTAATGGGCGATTTCAATGCGAGAGTTGGGAATAGAACTGAAGGATACGAAAGGGTGATTGGTAAATGTGGGGAAGATATGGAAGCTAATGAGATTGGGAAGCGTTTGCTGGACTTCTGTGCTAGTATGGGTTTAGCTGTTACGAATACATTCTTCAAGCATAAGGCTATTCACCGCTACACATGGGAGGCTAGGGGTACCAGATCCATAATAGACTATATCTCATCAGACTTTGAATTCAGGAAATCTTTTAGGAATGTACGAGTTTTTCTGGGATTTTTCGATGATACAGACCATTATCTGATCTGTAGTGAACTAAGTATCTCTAGGCCTAGGGTAGAGAAAGTGAAATCTGTCTGCAAACGAATAAGGGTAGAAAATCTCCAGGATGAGGAAATTAGACAGAAGTACATGGATATGATTAGTGAGAAGTTTCGAACAGTAGACAGTAAGCAGGTTCAGGATATAGAAAGTGAATGGGTGGCGTACAGGGATGCTGTAGTAGAAACAGCAAGGGAATGCCTAGGAACAACTGTGTGTAAAGATGCGAAAAGGCGAACATCTTGATGGAATGATGAAGTGAGAGCAGCCTGTAAACGTAAAAGAAGGCTTATCAGAAATGGCTCCAAACAAGGGCCGAGGCAGACAGGGATTTGTACGTAGATGAAAGAAACAGAGCGAAACAAATAGTTGTTGAATCCAAAAAGAAGTCATGGGAAGATTTTGGTAATAACCTGGAAAGGCTAGGTCAAGCAGCAGGGAAACCTTTCTGGACAGTAATAAAGAATCTTAGGAAGGGAGGGACAAAGGAAATGAACAGTGTTGTGAGTAATTCAGGTGAACTCATAACAGATCCCAGGGAATCACTGGAGAGGTGGAGGGAATATTTTGAACATCTTCTCAATGTAAAAGGATATCATCATGGTGGTGTTGCAAACAGTCAAGCTCATGGGGAGGAGGAAAAAAATGTTGGTGAAATTTTGCTTGAGGAAGTGGAAAGGATAGTAAATAAACTCCATTGTCATAAGGCAGCAGGAAAAGATGAAATTAGACCTGAAATGGTGAAGTATAGTGGGAAGGCAGGGATGAAATGGCTTCATAGAGTAGTCAAATTAGCGTGGAGTGTTGGTAAGGTGCCTTCAGATTGGACAAAAGCAGTAATTGCACCTATCTATAAGCAAGGGAACAGGAAGGATTGCAACAACTATCGAGGTATCTCATTGATTAGTATACCAGGTAAAGTATTCACAGGCATCTTGGAAGGGAGGGTGCGATCAGTCGTTGAGAGGAAGTTGGATGAAAACCAGTGTGGTTTCAGACCACAGAGAGGCTGTCAGGATCAGATTTTCAGTATGCGCCAGGTAATTGAAAAATGCTATGAGAGGAATAGGCAGTTGTGTTTATGTTTCGTAGATCTAGAGAAAGCATATGACAGGGTACTGAGGGAAAAGATGTTCGCCATACTGGGGGACTATGGAATTAAAGGTAGATTATTAAAATCAATCAAAGGCATTTATGTTGACAATTGGGCTTCAGTGAGAATTGATGGTAGAATGAGTTCTTGGTTCAGGGTACTTACAGGAGTTAGACAAGGCTGTAATCTTTCACCTTTGCTGTTTGTAGTTTACATGGATTATATGCTGAAAGGTATAAAATGGCAGGGAGGGATTCAGTTAGGTGGAAATGTAGTAAGCAGCCTGGCCTATGCTGACGACTTGGTCTTAATGGCAGACTGTGCCGAAAGCCTGCAGTCTAACATCTTGGAACTTGAAAATAGGTGCAATGAGTATGGTATGAAAATTAGCATCTCGAAGACTAAATTGATGTCAGTAGGTAAGAAATCCAACAGAATTGAATGTCAGATTGGTGATACAAAACTAGAACAGGTCGATAATTTCAAGTATTTAGGTTGTGTGTTTTCCCAGGATGGTAATATAGTAAGTGAGATTGAATCAAGGTGTAGTAAAGCTAATGCAGTGAGCTCGCAGTTGCGATCAACAGTATTCTGTAAGAAGGAAGTCAGCTCCCAGACGAAACTATCTTTACATCGGTCTGTTTTCAGACCAACTTTGCTTTATGGGAGCGAAAGCTGGGTGGACTCAGGATATCTTATTCATAAGTTAGAAGTAACAGACATGAAAGTAGCAAGAATGATTGCTGGTACAAACAGGTGGGAACAATGGCAGGAGGGAACTCGGAATGAGGAGATAAAGGCTAATTTAGGAATGAACTCGATGGATGAAGCTGTACGCATAAACTGGCTTCGGTGGTGGGGTCATGTGAGGCGAAGGGAGGAGGATAGGTTACCTAGGAGAATAATGGACTCTGCTATGGAGGGTAAGAGAAGTAGAGGGAGACCAAGACGACGATGGTTAGACTCTGTTTCTAACGATATAAAGATAAGAGGTATATAACTAAATGAGGCCACAACACTAGTTGCAAATCAAGGATTGTGGTGACGTTTAGTAAATTCTCAGAGGTTTGCAGACTGAATGCTGAAAGGCATAACAGTCTATAATGATAATGTATGTATGTATGTATAATAATAATACAATCGAACCTCGATATCTCGAACCTCCATTGCACGAATTTTCAGCATCTCGAAGTAACCTAAATTTTCTGACTGTTTGTCCTATTCTGCACGTGTGTTTATTTCTCTATTACTCGAAATTCGGTTACACGAATTTCTCGATTTCTCGAAGCAAACATTTCCTCCCTTGAAACAAAAAATACTCTGTAACTCGAATTTTGTGCAACATTAACTGTGCAATACGGCATTTGTGGTTTGTGAGGAACAGTTAACAAGTAAAGAAAGGGTTACAGTGATGCTGAGAGCGAATATGACGGGAACCGAAAAACTAAAACTTGTAGTGATCGGAAAATCAGCGAGGTCTCGCCGTTTCTCGGGTGTGAGTTAATTACCGGTCACGTACGAAAGCAACCACCGAAGTCGCGGATGACAAGCTCCATTTACGAATCTCAGCTGCGTGGTATTGACGAGAAGTTTCAACGTGAAGGGAGGAAAGGGTAAGATCAACAAACAGACAAACAGAAGAGACTAACGGATATTTTCCAAAAGTGTTAACGGATGTTTCTTGTTTCACTACTGTCTTCTAAACAGTTACTATAATAAGTGTTATTTAAAGTGATGCCGTAAAATACAGTTTGTTTGTATATTTGTAAATACTGTTAGAAGTAATGTATTCAATATAAGCGCGTTGATACATACAATTCAATTATGTACTACACATGATCGAAAACGCTATTCCCAATATCTCGAAAATTCGATAACTCGAAATAAAATTTAGTTCCCGAGATGATTCGAGACATCCAGTTTCCACTGTAATATGGGGCACAGACCTCGTTGAGGGTCTTCTCTTGCCAAGATGGCTGCTCCAGAGTCAAATGGCTTGCAGATATTGGACTTCGTGTAAACAGCGTCAAGATTTTACTGTTTTACTCCTTGACCTAGTTCGTTATGTCAGCCTGCGAACCAGTATTAAAAACTCTTAACAAGCCATAAACCGAAAGCAGGGCCTCTGAACAAGATAAGATGCTAACTTTACCACCATGTCGATAATAAAAATATCATATGAATCTCACTATTGTGAGCAGAAATTGTAACTGTCGCCATTTAGGTCACCTGTGTCAATTTCGAAGTTCGAAGACTGAGAAATCGGACCTCTACTGGGTCACCTCATACTTTAGCTTTTAATTAATATTGAATGGTAAATACCAAATGTGGCACCAGACAACATTTACATGTCGACATCGTTCTACTGTACTTGAACTACAGTATAATTTTTCCGGCCTTTCAATAATCAAACAACCTCTACCTTGTATGAACCCGGAATCTAGGCATCCGGAGGCCGACACTCTAGCACTAACCCGCAGAAGGAGCTATTCTAATAATAATGTATTGTGGTGGAGGATTAGGTGAAGCAAATTTCTCTCTCTCTCTCTGGTTTAATACGCATTGAGGCATTATGAGGCAAGACACGGTTATGTTAGTTGCAGCCCTACAGGCGCCTCAGGGAGTAACCTCTGAAACGTGATAGCTGTCAGGCACATTGAATATGAATGAACACAGATCCACTGACCTTTTACCTGGAGCCTTACGAAGGATACATCATTCACCGTACCAAGCTGACACCATTCTCAGATAAAATATTTAGCAGGTTACCGAACAGCCGCTTCTTTTATATTACTGTATCAAATTATTTACTTATTTAATTAATTTATTTATTATTCGCTAATTGGCCACCTAGGGACCACGATAAGTTACATTATACATTCTGGCCGTTTACTCAGTTTTCTATTGATCCAGTGTCAAGCACGACGTTCATCTGACCAATTTGTACCAGGTTCCACTTCACATCCCGGAAAGTCCCAAAAGTCACAATGTTTGTTCTGAAAAGTTCTAGTTTCTGCGCGTCATCTGGTCATAGGCCCTTTTCTTCGAGATCTTTCTTGACGTTAGCGCACCAGGCAATTATTTTTGGTTTTGAGTCAAAATTATTAAAAATGCGTTTTGTCCATCGAGGGTCGTCGATCCGTTGTAGGTGACCGTCCAAGCGAGCCCTGCGTTTGCGCGCTGTATCCGTGATCTTCTCTATCTTAGAGTCGATTTCTTGTTGGGATTTTCTAATGTACATACCGTTTTTGTAGTTTGGGCCAAGAATGTTGTGGAGAATCTTCCTCTCTTTTTGCTCAAACTTAGCGAGCGCAAATTTCTGAGAGACGATAAGGCATTCTGACGCATAGAGTGATACCGACTTGACGACAGTGTTATAATGGTGAATTTTATTACGTAGAGGAAACTAAATTTTGGATCGTGTTTTCTTTGATTTTTGACATTACTTCCACCTTAAAAAGGGATATCTGCAAACCTATTTCTTCTGCTACCTCTTTCAGCACATTATTATTATTATTATTATTATTATTATTATTATTATTATTATTATTATTATTATATTTATGAGCCACAAATTAATGAACACTCGATTTATACAAAATACATGAGGATGATATTCCGACAGCGTCCACCTTTATAGGTTGTTATTATAAACAAATTCATTAACGAAAGCTCTCCTCGAAAACGTCTTTAATTTTACATGCAGACACAGTGGTCCGACAGCAACTATCAAAAGTGCAAAATCCATTGACTACGAATCTATAGAATTTTTTATACGCTTAGTAAGAGATGTAAACATAGCCATTTATATAACGAATATGGGAAATTAGATCTTGAAGAGAAAGCGTTCTAGGGAATATTTTTTCTGTTTGTTTAACGTCGCACTAACACATCGAAGGTTTTCGGCGACGGAAGGGAGGGAGATTGGGAAGTCAGCGGCCGTGGCCTTCATTAAGGTACAGCCCCAGCAGTTGCCTGGTGTGAAAATGGGAAACCACGGAAAACTATCTTCAGGGCTGCCGAGAGTGGGGTTCGAACTCTCTATCTCCCGAACGCAAGCTCACAGCTGGGGGACCCTAACCGCACGGCCACTTGCTCGGTAGGGAAATGTTAACACCCCTCAATCCTAGAAGCGTTATATAATTTATAATCGAACGCATTCAGAGAGATTGTCCCATGTCTTCAAATTACTTCAATTAACGGCTTTAACGGGTTATGATACTAACGAAATTATCAGCTGAAATCCTCTTACTTCATCGAGATCCGAGGTAGCGATTGGCTCAAGTGTGCATATTATGTAGGTTCATGCACAAAGATAGTGCGGTGACATATAGTTGTGGATGAACACGAAAAGCTATTGAACTGAATCGTCGATTCTAACATCCAAATCAAATGTTTCATCTTGTTACAAAATTCCATTCTTGAACGCACAGTAGTAAAAGCATCCAATGACCTGAACGACTGAGGGGTGCTATATGGACTTAGCTACTAAATAGACTACACGCCAGTTAACCGAAATTACCGGGATCTTGGGCATGAAGATAGATTTCAGTTTAACTAGGAAGCAAGGTTAGCTGTTTTCAATATAAATAACAATAAAATATAACAGTATTTGTTTCTTGAAAGATGATCTTTGTTAATATGTAATAGGATTTCTCGTTAACACAAGCAAACATTGCGTGCTAGTAGTATTCTTATAGAAATAATACTGTTTATTTAAAGAAGTGTACTGATAATCATCGTCGTGCCGTACCGTCTGCAATACAAAGTATTCCTGAACTTAGTAAACTTAATAAACTGAATTTGAGTAGATCAGTGATGTACTGTATATTCCTCAGTATGTTCATCAAAATGATTTACAATAAAATAAAGAGAAAGACTTGCATTACTGTAATATCATTGGTAAGTGCACATAAACCATCCAAAGGAATATCTGAAGCGCTTAGAATTCCACACAAGTACAAGACGTGTTAAAAACCAACGACATCATTTTCATCATCATTTTATTCCTTTTAATTGTAAGTATAAATATTTTTGTTGTACTGTTGTATGGCTTAGTGGTAGTAAGTTTTCATTTGTAGTTTGCCGGTCTGAGTGGCCCAGACAGTTAAGGCGCTGGCTTTCTGAACCCAACTTGGCAGGTTCGAACCTGGCTCAGTCCGGTGGTAATTATAAGCGCTCAAATACGTCAGCCTTGTGGCAAAGAACTCCTGTGAGACAAAATTCCGACACCTCGGCATCTCTGAAAAGAGTAAATGTAGTTAGTGGGACGTAAAGCCACTAATATTAATATTACGTGCTTCTAATAATAAGGCTAATATTATCGTATTTCCCACGCCGCTAAATAAATAGAATGTGCTAACACATAAATTGGCTATATATTTACTAATAGTACCAGTCGAAAGCAATCCTAATAACACGCCAAGCGCAGTAACCCTGAGTCGATTCGCAACCGTTTGAGTGTGATGACAGCAATAAAGTCACTGAACCCTTATATTTACAACTGTAAATTAGATTCTCAGAAAGTTTCCATAATCAGTTATGTGTATAAAAGGATATAATGAAATACTGCGTTAAATAGATTCCACAGAAAGTCTAGTTAAGTTTGAAAACCACAAGATACAACTTACGCTCAACAGCCGTGGAGTTTAGAAGGATCTTTGGAACAAACCAGACAAATGTTATTTGAAGAGTGGCGAAGTAACTTACGATCACAGAAATAAGTAATAGTATTTGATACCATCAATTTACCGAGCTAGTTGGCCATGTGGTTTGGGTAGCGTAACTGCGAGCTTACATTCGGTGGGTTCGAATCCCACCGTTGACAGCCCTGAAGACAGTTTTCCGTGATTTCCCATTTTCATAACAGACTGTACCTTAATTAAGACCACGGCCGCTACCATTCTAATCCTATCACTTTCCCATCCTTGCGTCGTCGGAAACCTTCGATGTATTAGTGTGACGTTAAACAACTAGCAAAAATACCATTAGTTTATTATTATTATTATTATTATTATTATTATTATTATTATTATTATTATTATTATTATTATTATTATTATTATTATTATTATGGTTTGAAAAAATCTGTTATAGATGCAAGGATACACAAAATGGAAAGAGCATATGGTATCACAAAAATACATACAACAAAATATATTCATCGAAAAATCTTAAAATAAAGCACAACAACCCAGTTGTGAAATCAAAATGCTTATATGCCAGTGAATGCTTAGTAGTCCATTGTAAACTTGAAAGACTGGAAGTACTAGAAAGAAGAATTATAAGAAAAATATTAGTCCCTCTAAAAAGTACAGAATTTTGGAAATTAAGAAGTAATAAAACGAAATTTATCAGAACATAGAAAACATATCTATAACAGTACGGACGAAGGGACTGCTATTTTTTGGTCACATTTACAGAATGGACGACAGTAGACTAACCAAAATAATCTTCACGTATCTTTGGAAAAAAAAGTCAACAACAACTTGTATTCAACAGATCAAAAAAGACTTGGAAAGGAACAACATCAGAGAAGAAAGGAGAAATTTTCAGGAAGAAAGTTTTAAGTATGGAAGGATTCCAAGGGAGGGAGGAAAAGAAAACCGGCACAAAGTGGTCTGAAGAAATAAAAAAGAAACATAGTGAAACAATGAAGGAATATTGGAGGAAAAGGGAGGAACAACAACAAAGGATGCAGAATTGAAATTGAAACGTGGTCTCTAGCTGGCCCAAACACAATAATAATACTAATAATATAATGAACTAGTTTTGCAGTTGTCGGAGACGCCGGGGTGCCAGAATTTTGTCCCACGGGAGTTATTTCACGTACCTG
Source organism: Anabrus simplex (assembly GCF_040414725.1). Taxonomy (NCBI): domain Eukaryota; kingdom Metazoa; phylum Arthropoda; class Insecta; order Orthoptera; family Tettigoniidae; genus Anabrus; species Anabrus simplex. The sequence continues at coordinate 636,777,760 of NC_090265.1, read as the reverse complement.
TGAATCTACCGATACGAGTTTGACGTATTTGTGCACCTTCAAACACCATCGGACTGAGCCAGGATCGAACCTGCCAAGTTGGGCTGAGAAAGACAGAGCCTTAACCGTCTGAGTCACTCAGCCCGGCTGATAAGATTCTGATGACGACGACGACGACGACGCTGATGATGATCTTCAATAGAGTACACTGGGCTTTAATGACTTAATTACTGCTGGGCTGCGTAGCAATTTAAAGCAAGGTTTCAAAAATGATTTTTTGAAATATTTATGAATCCTATGAAGAAATTCATACATTAAATACTAGAATTTTAAATCTGAATATTTTTTCTCTTGTAAAATATCTCTTACAATTTGTGATAAGTAGAATATTCATATCAACTTCTTTCTTGTTGTTTTACGTGGAACTAACTCGTACAGGTTTTCGGCGATTTAAGTCGAAGATGACGAAATAAGAAACTTCCTCCACGGTAAAGGGACATACAGCAGTAACTCACATATATCCTTCAGTTTTGAATAAGTTATGGTGGTTGAAGGGTCGTAGAAAGAATGCTGATTGTTTCCAATGGGACAAAATTAGGATCGAAATTGAATTGTCAGGCCTCTTATTTTTTAAGTTTTACAGGTGTTTCCAAATCCAAATCATATCCGTTGGCTTAAGCAGCCGAGAAAAGAGCAGTAGATGCTCTCGGAAATGCACAGACCCTTACTTAAACAAGAAAGACAGCTGTTAATTTTGTAGCCACATCACTCAAAACCATTCTTCCACTTAAATCACATTTTCTTTGTGTGTGACCCCTGCGAGTATTGGTATTCCAGTTCCCTCTTAACATTCGGTGTTTACTTTCCTGAAACAAACGTCATGAAACGTCTTTGTTACCATTCTCCACGGCTCATAATTTTTAAAATAAGAAATGTGAATATTTTCGTCTTTTGATGAATTCGCCCTTTAATTTGGCAGCGTCTCACACTGACCTATTTACACAAGAACATGGCACGACCTGCAGTCTTCGACATAATTACGTGTAGTAAAATAAGAGAATCATGACATTCCTATAATTGCCTTGGGCACATCCCTTACTTGGTCTCGGTAGTGAGACATGATGTAACCTAAGGTCAGAGCGTGTTGGTGTAATATCAGGTGTGTAAGGTCGAAGCTCCTCATTCAGTATGCATCTGAGGGCTTTAGCATTAGTGGCGTGAAATTATCCGAAGTAGCTCCGAAGAATCTGACAGTGCTGACTGAGCAGCCAAGAGCAACCTGACATGCATGCTTTCAACTCAGAAATTTGAATAGAAAAATTCATTCGACATCGGGGATTCACGTCTGGCCACTCTAACACCCAGTAAATAATCTGGTGAAAAAAAGCTATCCCTTAATAATAATAACACCAATAATAATAATATTATTATTAATAATAATAATAAATAATAATCGTATAGCCTCAGCTACCGTGTGCAGACATTTCAATTTGACGCCATCTGGCTGTCTGCTCGTCAATTTCGACGTTCCGTTTTACTCTAGGCCCCCACTAGGTGGCAGACCGAGTAAACCGAAACTCTCTTGGGCGTCTATGGCTGAGATTTAATGAATTTTGTCGGGTAAACACCAAATGTGTCACCAGAGATCTTTTACATGCCGACATCGTTCGACATGGAGTGTTGAATGGACTTTTTTCCGCCCTTCAAAAATCCGACTACCTCTGCCGGGTTTGAACCCGCTATCTTGGGATCCGGAGGCCGACACTCTACCGCTGATCCACAGAGGCAGCTAATAATAATAATAATAATAATAATAATAATAATAATAATAATAGTTATTTGCTTTGTGTTCCACTAACTACTTTTCGGAGACGCCGAGGTGCCGGAATGTAGTCCCGCAGGAGTTCTTTTACGTGTCACTAAATCTGCCGACACGAGGCTCACGTATTTGAGCACCTTCAAATACCACCGGACTGATCCAGGATCGAAGTTGGGGTCAGAATGCCAGCGCCTAAACCGTCTGAGCCACTCAGCCTGGCAAGGTATTCCTTCAACATCCCCCTATGGCAGGAGGCATGGAATACATCCACGACGTTCCCTGCCTGTCGTAAGAGGTAACTGAAATAGGGATTAGGTGTTCTCAACTTTAGAGCGTGGGTAGACGACCACGGGTTCCCTAGTTGAGTCTGGCACTATTTTTGCTTACTTTTGTCAGACTCCTTACTTTCATCTTTCCTTTCCGACATCCCTTGGTCATCCCCTGTGCTCTTCCAGCCACGACGGTATTATTGCGAAGCCTAGAGACTCTTTTATTTTGCTACCACTTAGACTACTTGGGCCACCCTCCTCACTTACCTCCTTCCTACACAACCTGCCTCGTTCCACTATTGTTCACCGAGCTCGATAGCTGCGGTCGCTTAAGTGCGGCCAGTATCCAGTATTCGGGAGATAGTGGGTTTGAACCCCACTGTCGGCAGCCCTGAAGATGGTTTTCCGTGGTTTCCCTTTTTCAGCCGAGGCAAATGCTGGGGCTGTACCCTAATTAAGGTCACGGACGCTTCCTTCCCACTCCTAGCCCTTTCCTATCCCATCGTCGCCATAAGATCTGTCTGTGTCGGTACGACGTAAAGCAGCTTGCGAAAAAAGAAACTACTCTTGTTCTGTTCCAACCCCCGCGGTATTAGATTTGAGACGTATAAAGAGTCATTCGTTTCCACACCTTTCGTGACCCTTGCCTTAGTTTTTTTACGACAGTGTGTACTTACCTAAATATTTTATAAATTATCAGATATATATGGTCCACTTTCAAAGGGTTTACTATACGGAAATATCCACCGTTTGGTAACGTCCAATTCCTTAAAATGTTTTTATTAAAACTGTTCCAGAATTGAAATATCCTCTGTGAAAAGGTCAATTTAACTGGATGTCCGTGGTACAAAATGTCCGTATTCCATGGTTTGATATCATAATGTTCAACTTGAGATAAATGAAAATACAGAGGAAATGTCGAAAAATTGTTAGATATTTAATCCGTCTTAAGGATTTTTTGTTGCTATAAATCTAATGTTTATTGAACTTCATGTGGATCGTCCTCTTGAGATTCGCTTAGATCTTAGGCAACGCGGAATGTCGATTTTGTTTTCCTATTTTTTGTAATTTTCGTAATTTTAGACTAAGAACGAAATACTTTTTTGTAATTAAAATACCTTTGATTCACAGGTTGCTTAGTTTTAGTATGAATGGTCGAAAGCTGAGTGACTAATTGGTCTATTTCGGTTTTCTGTTGTTAAATGGTAGATGACTCGCCAAACGTTGATAAGATGGGAGTGAAATGCCTTAACAATAATTCTCGTCCGCTGTCGTTCGTTTAATAATAATACAGTACTAGTTCGACTCCACCGTATTGTTTGATCACCTCTAATTATGTTCCTTCAGTGTGTTTGCAGGACGTTATATAATGGTAGACGATTTTCTATTATGACTTTCCGTTTGTTGAATCAGTTGAACGCAGGACATTAAACAATGGACTGTTTAGTATATGAGCATTCTTTTTACGACCTTATGCGGGTGTGGGCATTTTTGAAAGACCTGAAAGCATTTGATGGCGTGTTCTACAACGTACTGTTAAATTTTCCAAGAAGCTTTCCTTTTGGTTAGTTTATTTTCTGTTACATTTTTAACTGCATTAAGTTCATAATACTATATTGTAAAACTTATCTAGTTCCTCTGTTTTATTTGGGGATAGTCTCTTTTATAGACGTCCGGCCTTTGGTCACAGGGGTCCCGCGTTCGATTCCCGGCAGGGTCGGGAATTTTAACCACAATTGGTTAATTTCGCTGGCACGGGGACTGGATTTATGTGTCGTCTTCATCATCATTTCAGCCTCATTACGACACGCAAGTCGCCTACGATAGTCAAATCGAAAGACCTGCATCTGGCGAGCTGAACTTGCCCTCGGGCACTCCCGGCACTAAAAGCCATACGACATTTCATTTTTTCTTTTATAGACGTATAATTAATTTAAATCAGTACATTACGTTCTTCGTCCGGGTTGGTCAGTGTCATTGTTCTATGTACTGTACTTAAAAAATACAATTTGTTTTACGTTTCACCGACACAGGTAGGTCTTACAGCGACGATGGTTTAGCCGACTGGGAAGGAAGCGACCGTGGCCTTAATTAAGATAGATCCCCAGGATTTGCCTGGTGTAAAAATGGAAAACCACGAAAAATCATCTCCATGACTACCGACAGTGCGGTTCGAACCCACTATCTCCCGAATGCAAGCTCACGGCTACGTGACTCAAACCTTGTAGCCACTTTCTCGGTAATATGTTCTGTATATTATGTATAGGTGTCAGCTTTACGAACACATTATATTACATTATATTACAGTCGATTTTACCTTCAATCCAATAGAGGAACATACGTCACCTTGATTAAAAAAAAAGAAATTACTGTAGTGTATTTGAAATGTCACGGCGTGATCCGTTATGGAGGAAGAAGGTGTATTTCAACTTCAACATACACTATCATGGAAGTATCAACTCCACTCCTAGTTTATTAAGTGTAAATCTCACCCGCTTAGCGTCATCGAAATGCTCACATGCCTTGAGAATTCGACTGCAGACGATAAAATTCCAAACACCTTACATGAAAGCAGGGCATCAAATGATGATCCATAACACATTTACGACGTTATTACGATTTATTGTTGAAGTTTAGCTCTTATGTATATTTATCAGAACAATTAAAATGGTAAAAATAGTAAATTACTTATGCCCTATTATCTGTTACAAAGTAAGCTAAAATATTCGGCCATTTTTTATTCTTTTCAAGGATTATTCACTTATTTACAAATATGTGTACGTATAGAGTTCATATGTTAGAGGTCATGCACACCTTTACCTTGGCCTACGATGTAACCTACCAATTACCTACAATGACCTTGTCTAATATGACTAACTCAGCTCAGTTAAATACAGTCAACGAACATTGAAATATTTATCCGAGCTATTGGATAATTACTGAGGGGGCGTGCGGAAACCATGTAGTAAATTAGCCTCTATAATGAGTACTTCATCTCCTTGCGACAAGTATGTGCATGATTTAAAGTACGATGGTGTGATATCAAGTATCGAGTTAAAATATGAGCATTAGGAACTGGTTGTCTGAATAATAATAATAATAATAATAATAATAATAATAATAATAATAATAATAATAATAATAATAATAAACATTAGGGGCTACCTGTGCGAGGCGGTAAAGGCGTGCTCGGTTCGCCCGGAAGGAGGTGGGTTCGAATCCCCGTCAGGAAGTCGTAAAATTTAAGAAACGAGATTTCCACTTCCGGAGGTTCATATGGCCCTGAGGTTCACTCAGCCTACACCAAAAATGAGTACCAGGTTAATTCCTGGGGGCAAAGGTGGCCGGGCGTAGAGCTAACCACTCTACCACATCACGCGCCGTGGTTAACAATGGTGGAAGCCTTTACCTTCCACTCCTCCAAGGGCCTTCATGGCCTGTACGGAGGTGACTTAGTCTTTTGTCTAATAATAAACATTATCTTCATCTGAACAAGAAAACTAAATATAAGGATAAGAATGAGGATGGGAGGAGGAAGAAAAAGAAAGATGAGGATAAGAATGGGAAGAAAAGTAACAATAAATGATGATAAGAAAAATGAATGCCTCCGTGGCTCAGACGGCAGCGCGTCGGCCTCTCACCGCTGGATACCGTGGTTTAAATCCTGGTCACTCCATGTGAGATTTGTGCTGGACAAAGCGGAGGCGGGACAGGTTTTTCTCCGGGTACTCCGGTTTTCTCTGTCATCTTTCCTTCCAGCAACAATCTCCATTCTCATTTCCTTGCATCTATCATTCATTAATATATCACTTTGGGCGTGACGACCCCATCGTATTAATAGCCTATATATATGATTAATTCATTACATCCCTGACCCGGTCACTGACTGGAAAACAGGTTGTAGGTTTTCATTTTCTAGAAAAAGGAATACAAACATGGATAAGAAAGGGAATTATAAAATTTGAAGAAGAAATAAGAATGCGAATAATATGAATAAGGAAGAAGTATCTGAGAGGGAATAATAATGAGTAAGAATGAGAATAATTAATAATAAGAATTAAAATAAGGATATAAAATGAGAATTATAGCAATATTCTTCTTCCTTTCCCTGGCTTTCTTCCAATTACACGGGGTCGGCACTAATGTGGATTAAGCTCAGTTTTACATCTAGGATGCTCTTCCTGGCACCAACCCTATGCGGAGGGATACATCTAATATTGTGTCTTTGTGATGGTCTGTAGTATGTCTTGTATGCAAATGAAGATGTATATGGAGACGAACACAGATTCCCAGCCACCGAGTTGGATGAATTAACCGAACACAGTTAAAATATACGACCCGACCGGAAATTGAATACGGGGCCTCCTAAACCGAAACCGAAGGCCAGTACGCCGGTCATTCATCCAAGGAACTGTAATAATAATAATAATAATAATAATAATAATAATAATAATAATAATAAAAGGTCCGACTCCTTGCCTGAAAGGTCAGCGTTGAGGCCTTCGGTTTGCAGGGTGCCAGGTTCGATTCTCGGTCGGATCGGTGAATTCAATCGCTTCATATTAATTCTTCTGACTCAGGGACTGGGTATTTGTGTTTTCTCAAACTTTTCTCTTCATATTCAGGCAACGCACCATACGATCAACCACCACATAAACACACAGTAGTGATTAGATGCCTCCGCATATGGTTGGCGTTCAGGAAGGCAGGAAGTGCATCCGGCCGTAAAACAGTTCGCACCCGCGACACCACAGGTATGGGAAAAGTGGAGGAAGAAGAAAAAATTAAGAATAAGAGAATAAATATTTAATCCAGAGCTAATATTACTTCCTGGCAGATCATATTATGATTAATGTAGTTTCACAGAAGGAGAAGAAGGAGAAGAAGAAGAAGAAGAAGCAGCAGCAGAAGAAGAAAACTAGCCTCAGATGATTCGTCCACTCAAAAAGGCAAGAACCCAAAATGGTGGAAATGACATCGATAGGCATGGTAGTGACAAGGCATCGACTTAGGGAATGTCCAAAGATGAGATGGAAGGATAGAGTAAACGCTGACGTAATGAATTTTGGTCTAACTGGTTATGATGCTTTCGACCGGCAATTATGGTTGATGATGATGATGATGATGATGATGATGATGATGATGCTTGTTGTTTAAAGGGACTTAAGATCGAGGTCATCGGTCCCTAATGGTACGAAATGAAATAACAAAAAGTACAAATTCATCCACTGACCAAAATAAAATAAAAATGTCATGAAGAATGAATGAATGGACATGAACTCAACAAAAAACAAACAAACAAACAAACAAACAAACACAGTGGATCAGACTCAAGAAAGATCGTAAGTAATAGTATTACTGACCAAGGGACCACTTATAAAGCACAACGATGCTTACAATCAATGCTAATAATTTTAAAGTAGTTGGTAAACAAATTATAGAAGGTGATGGAAATATAACCCAGCTTAATATACATCCTCCTAAAATTGGGGTGCAAAATCCATGTCTAAGGCCGCACAGAATGGTACATGTCGCGAGTAAAGTAGAACCATGGTATTTGTTATGTTGGGGTACTAATCAAAAGTAGCGAAGACTCACGGTGTTCCACACAAGATGGTACTACTTACAAGTATTGCACTTCGTACAGGAAACGCAGACCTATGGTGTTTCTCACACAATGGCGCCACTCACAGCCAACGCAAACCGATGAGGCTCCTCACCTAGGTGTAATAATCACGGGCGCCGGTATTCCCGCGTGTTCTTCTCATAGTGGGCACCCATCACAGGCAACGCACACCGACGGTGTCGCTCATATAACACACAGGCTACACCCAGACCCGCGGTGTTGCTCACATGGGTACGACGCACGGGTACTGGAAACTCCCAGGCCAGCCTCTTTACTGCTACGGATCACAAACCTATTTCGTACCTAATTTAGTGGTACTACTCGCAAGTACAGGCAACCCATGGTGTTCCCCGCATGATGGTACGAATCAAAAGTAGTTTCATGCTTCTAATTCAATCATCCCTTGGTCGCCCCTTTTAGTCGCCTCTTACGACAGGCAGGGGATACCGCGGGTGTGTTCTACATGTGCGTCCCCCACCCGCAGGGGTTAGTGTGTTTGGTCCGCGAGAGGTATTTTATTTCCCTCTAGTCCGCCGGCAAGCCGGTTAGGACACCCCTATCCGCCACCTGGGACGCACCACGTGGGAGTATCACCTCTCCTCCTGCTACGCCAACGTAGTAGGTTCGTGGGGCAATTATGGAGAAGACGTACTAGACATACATATTCCGCTGCAACGCAGAAATAATTCAAGGATAAGGATATGGATTATTATTATTATTATTATTATTATTATTATTATTATTATTATTATTATTATTATTATTATTTATGCCAAACATAAAATAAGCTCCAAAAACCGTGAACACAACAGGAGGGGGGGGGGGAGATATCAAAAGTCAAGACCTTCAAATATGTTGGTGAGTTTGCGATAAAGGCAAGAAAGAATTAGTGTACCAGTTAACAAAGATGTGTGCAACAAGAAATCACTTCTTAGTCCGAGAACAAAACTAAGAGACTAAAACACTGTGATCAAGCCATTATAAGCTACTAAGACATTTTATTTAACAAGTAGAGGATTGTTGGAACAACTGGAGAAGAAAGATCCAAAGGAATATTCTGCGATGTAGATATTGTACCCATCCCGAGCATAACAGGACAACAATTAAATAATTTGGCTTCACAAATAAATATATAAATGGAGTTACTGGATGAGAACCTTCGGAAATCACTTCCCGGGCTCGAAGTCCCATTTTCCCTACTTTTATTGCGTCAACGGCTATAGCTCAGAAGCATGCGGGTAATGGAATGTTCGTAAAAATGGGCACTACATTATATATAACAAAAGTAGGGTTCTCCATACTGTAGGAGGAATGCACTAATATTATTAATGAGAAGAGGTTTGTTCCCAATATTTACTAAAAACTGTATTAAACTGATAGATCCACACAATAAAATACACGAGATAATGCTATATCATTACACATAAAAAATAGTAAATGAAATCATTTGCATACAGTATGCCTCAACGTCTTTGTCAGTTCATACATCGTTTCGGCTATCGCTTGGCATACTCTGAATCATCTTATTAGGGCGCAATAATACTATATTCACTTCACACAAACATAGGTTTTGTTTATCTCTGAGCAATGATACTTGATGGTACCTATTCATTGAATGGATTGACCATAAGGTCTGGATGACACTATCTCATTAAGCCATACTATTAGTTGGCGGTCATGGTTATGGAATTTAGACAGATAAATTAGTACATTTTTTACCCACGAGATTACATCGCCGTATATCGAACACGTGGTCTATTTGACCACAACAATTACATATTATACTGAACAAACACACACACTCGCATTTCTGGGTTTACGTGACTCTGTTATATACGAAGCGGATCAACACAACGTTGGTTTCCTACCCATCACCATAAACACTTAAGCACAACATAAATATATGAATACATTACGCAAAGAAATATTAAACACATTAGCAAACAATACATATTGAAGATATGGCCTAGTCAAGCCATATGATGTCAGGTCAAATCCGTCGTTCTGACGCGGGTCGAACCCACGTTCTTCCAAGGTGCCAAATCTGAAACTCCTATCACTAGCTAAATAAACAAAAGTGGGGGGGGGGGGGAAATACGTCCTTCACAGAATCATAACATTCTCAACGCTAGTCATAATATATCATTAGCATGGGATTGTTAATGCAGTGGTGAGTGAAGGGGACTTACTAGGGCTAAATTTCTGAAGGCTTTTATAGACGGCTCGGTCCGCACATGGAGCCAGACTAATCCCTTTCATCATAAATCTGTCTCTCTTGTTGTCAGTGTTCTACCTTGCGACCACAAAGACACTTTCTATTTTCTTTCTTTCTTTCTCCTCATTTTGCTCGTTTACAAGTACACAATTATTCAAGGGACACCAATTCTTATTTCTTACTGTTCGGGCCATATACAGCCTAATCCAATACGTCGTGATAACCATCATTATTCTAATTCTTTATCATTCTATTCAAGTCTCACCTTCCTCATTATCACACTACTGCATCTCATATCTACCCTATTCATTTATATGGAAGACTATTCCCACAGGTCATTTAGGTAATACCATCTCACTCACGTATCTATATAATTCATGAATTGCACCTCGGGCTTGAACATCTTCAATGATTATATTCGTAATTATTATAAGATTTATAAAAATATATGCATTACCATGTGAAGCGAATACGTAATCTATATTCAAATTATTATGAAGATCCATATCAGTTAGTAAAATTAGGAAGAAATTATATATTCAGCTGAAGAACTGTTCTCTCTTGAAATATATGCATCACACGCAGTTAAATTTTATGGGATCTTGTTTACTAATTCATGCAAATCAGTCCGCTGAAATATTAGTGATTATCCTTAAATCACAGAAGAAATCCTAATTAAATTAATAAAATAATCTTTCCAAGTCACACGCGCATAGTGTTCCTTACATTTAATATTATTAATTACATAAAATATACAATACTTTTATTTAAAATTATATCAATATGCGAACGTGCAGATCTCATGCTTAATATATATTTTTTTTGCTAGGGGCTTTACGTCGCTTAATATATTTTAAGAAAGTGTACTTATCGATACTGTGTGTGGTTTGCTGTCATCTCGAGGGTACACCTGGGTTTTTTAAACTTCCAATATGACAGCTTCACACGTAAATAATTCATGATTCCTCTCCCTCGTGGTACCGTCCATGTCTCGAACTGTGGTCTTCTACTGTTGGAATCTCTCGACGTTCCCTGAAGAAATGATTGCTGGCACTAGGCGCTACTCTATTTGATTCCAATCCTGGGTTCGACGATCACTCATGAACATACAGGCAAAAATGGGAAATTGGTTAATGAACACTGTTTATGTGTTTTCAAAGAACCTACTGGCGATTAGATCCGCTTATTGATTCAAATGCACTACCCCGAATAGCAGTAAGTTTGTATAAATCACTATTCATTTCTCCTTTTATCACACAGCCCGACTAATTGTTACCACGAGTGTCCATGGAGTATGCAAACGTTTTTCTATCATGAGCACGGTTCTTTTAATTTACTGAGCGTCACTCACTGTTTAAATGCCTTAAAATCGGCACTATTAATTACTGAATGTAATCGGCTCTCTCACTAATTCTAAGCAACCTGATGCGTTTACCCGTTCTTTGATAATTGCATCATAAGCCGTTATTGTGGTCACAAATATTTGAAGGGATAAATGTTAAAATAACACCTCTATTAATCACTATCGTATTTTGCCTCGTATCACATGGATAATTTCGCGCGATATTTATACCGCACTGATATACATTTCTTCGATACAGCACTTTACACACTGTTATCCATTTATGCATAGTTCATCACTGACACGTAAGTACTATGGCCGCACAGATTACAATCGGTTCCCGCAATTAGGTCCGGGTTCCATTTATAGTATTTTGGCTGAGTGGTCGGGGAGGTGGTAAACCACGCCCCTAATCGAAATTCCGCTCCACTAAACGTAATCTTTCAGCGGCGTGAGTGTAATCAAATTATAGTTCTTGACCCCTATTTTATACTGATCTGGTCTCTTGTCTATCCGATCAGCGGGTCGCTCGCAATCTCAAAAGGATCCTTTTATAAATTCACGTGTCATGGTTTATCTCGTAACAACTTCCACCTTTCTTTTCCTCACGTTGCCAAATCTTAGCACTTGGCTTCAGTCTGCGCACTGCTATATGACATGCGTGATTACTGATCCACTATTAAAGTACTGCGTTTATGTGCATCAACAATTTGCATAAAATACGCCGGTTCGAATGAGTCCTGACTTATAAATTTCCATAGGTCATATCAAAAGGAATTATTCTTATTATCATTAGTTAAATATGGTGGATTGGCACGAATGAATGCGGTAAGGATTTTTATTTCTTGGGGGTTAACACACCTTAATTTACCCCACTCTCTGACAAAATACATTTTTACGCGTAGCGTCATCTCTTCTTCTTTCTGGCACCGAGTGAGAGCGCAATTTCAAGGTTCCGCGGTAATACGCTATCCTTTTCTCGGTACAGCACAGAGATCTTCTCCCTCTGAGCTTGCGTACCGCAACTCGTGTCCCGGTTTGGGGTGTAAATTGCTAATTACGACACTATATGTCGCAGAATTTGAGGAAAACGGCATAAATGGTTGACTAAACCCCCTAACATGCCTATGGCATGGTGATATACGGTTGCAATATGTTGGTGGACAACGAACAAAAAGTTATACAAAGAGAGAAGAATTATAGAGTCAATAAAGAAGAGACGAATACAGTTTTATGGTTATCGCCTATGTATGAATTAAGACAGGTTGATTCGAAAGTGTCGTACTAATTTCAAAGGGAGAAAGATTGTTCCCAGGTGGTTTATGAAGATACATACCGATGTGGAGAGAAGGGGCATTAGTCAAGAAAACATTTAAAACAGGAATCACTTTAGACAATATTAGTTTCAGACTTAAGGGGCTTCCGGGGTAAAGAAGAAAGGGCATCTTCAAAAGTGGCTTTTTTTCTGCGGAAAAGAAAGAAAGAAAGAAATAAAGAAAGAAAGAAAAAAGTAAAGAAAGAAAGAAAGAAAGAAAGAAAGAAGCCAAATGAAGCCGCATTAGCAGATCAAAGCCAGATGATGATGATTATTATTATTATTATTATTATTATTATTACAATAATTTCAGTTTTTCTAGTTAGTTATGTTTGTGTTGAGCTAGCATTGTAACGCAGGGGTAACGTGTATAGCTTTTACTCGGAAATACTAGGTTTGATTCCCGGCCAGTACAAGGGATGAACTCTAAACTGGGGGCTGTAACGTGGTTAACTCAGCTTCGTGATTTCGAGTGGGAAGCTGTCTGATATGAGACCCTGTGGACACAGTTACGAAAGCCAAGCAATGTGGCTGAAGATATCGACACGCTGACCAAGTGGAACTCCAATATCTTCAGGCCAACCTGCTGGCAGTTTGCACTGCGGTTTTACCTTAATTTATTTGTGATTGTAATTTTACCCAGTTACTGCTTACTTATTTTAGTTTACAGCGAAAAAATAAATAATGCAACGATTGTGGCCTAAGGCAAAGACGATGTTCGTCACCTGCCAGTTATGTAAAGTTCTTAGTTATTTATTTTATAAACAACTGAACGAAGCGTGAAACTGAATCCTTGACCTTAAATTACGCTATCAATTCGTTCTTGTCCTCCTTAAGAAGGTAATCATTTCCCCTTTAATGAATGTCATCATGACTGGCACCTAAATTCTGCCGCAGGCGAGCGATTTAAAAGGACCCAACTGCTTCTTCCTGATATATAATTGGTTTTAGATCTGCTTCGGGCTCAGCCATTTATCTCACTTCACTTGATGTCCTTGACCAAAATTTAAATTCTGTGGTCAAATTTAAGTTTGAATATGGCTCTTTTCTTCTTCTTATTATTATTATTATTATTCACAGAAGAACAGAAGAAAGAAGTCAGTGCAAGGATGAAGAAGTACTGGCAGAATGTGAAGTCAGGACTGGTGAAAAATAACGTAAAGACTGTAAAACGTGGTCCATAGATGGCCTGAACGATAATTAATAATTATTATTATTATTACTATTATTATCTGGTTAGATTTTAATACACGGTATAAAAGAGGTGAATTTACCTTAATTTCTTTCTTGGCCCAGTATACCGTACAAGTATTACTTATGGAACTTCCTTATGAAGTTGTAAACGCATCTAATTTGCGTGACAGGCAATGTTACGCGGGAACTTTAATTCACTGAAAACAAGTTAAAGATGCTCCAGTGTGGAAAATACCCTCTGAAGATCAGAGAAAGCTAAATTATGTAAAGAAATTATTGACATTTAGTGAGAAGAATATTTCGGCTGAGAATGTGATGCTGATTCCATTACTGTGAAAAATGAATGTCTGACAACAGTGCTTTGATAACTTTTGAAACTGACAGTTGCGTCGTAAATACTATATACATAGAAAGGGATGGCCTACTAGCAGGAGCTGTAGTGTTGACATGGTCGAAAATTTCTAATACACCCAGAAATATATACAATTTACCATTCGGCGGTTTACTATTTAGGTCTAAATCACATTTTTGGAACAATGAGATATTGTCTTGTGCATCAAATAGCTTCGTAAATGTGTAATTTAGACGTTACCAATACACTCACTTCATTTAAGAAAATAGTGGAAGTTTTCTGGATCTGTATAAAAAAAAATGATTAAGGCTCCAAGCGGTTGATAGTAATTACATCACTAGTTTCCTAAAAGGTCAGCCTGGTTAAAGTCCCAGCCATTGTATGTACAGTTTCTGAAATGAAAAGTCACGTCCCTAAGATTTTTTTTTTTTTGCTATTTGCTTTACGTTGCACCGACACTGATATGTCTTATGGCGACGATGGCATAGGAAAGGCCTAGGAAGTGGAAGGAAGCGGTCGTGGCCTTAATTAAGGTTCGCCCTCTGACAATGGTGGTGTCAGAGGCATCTTGAAACCATGTGGCTAACATGCAGAACATAGGCACTGTTTCCGGGGCAAGCGTACGTGGCGCGCCAACCCTGCACCCGGTTTCACCACCCCGTCCACCGTTGATCGCACGGTCCAGCGCGCACAATCCCCTTCATAAATTCAGTATCACACTGTGCGGTTACAGTGGTTGCAGTTTCTGGTAACCGCGACTGATGATTCAAAACAAACACAACTTTCCTGTCTTACGTCTATCCTGGGCTGAGAAAAAGTTGCTTTAGAAAAATGATAATATTTCTGGAGTGGTTGAAAAAACCGCAACTTCAGTATTATACTACGAATACATAACATATAAAAATTCAATTACAATCGGACAAGTAGTTTTCCATGAATATATTTTTAATTGAGCAGTTCCTGGAGAAGAAGCCAAAAACCCGGACAATATTTACTACACTACAAATAAAAAAGAATTAATGAACTTCAAAAACAATTTCTTCTAGACACTTTAATGCAGAATTAAACAAGGAAAATATTGGTAAGACTCATTTTGAAATAGGCCTATAGGTTCATTTGTAACAGACACTTAAACTCGAGTGCCCATAATATGAAAATCCGACAGTAGTCTTATCACTCAACCAAGGAGCTGGTCTACACTGCCATCATATCGCTGAAATAATAAAGGATACAAATTTAGGAAGCCTGGAGAATAAAATAGTAGGCTGTCGAGTGATTTGGCCGTGCGGTTAGGGTCACACAGGTGTGAGCTTGCATTCGGGTGATAGCTCAGAGTTGCCTGCCCCTAACCGCACGGCTAATTCGCTCGGTCAGTGTATTGCTTGACAACAATAAATTAATTCAAATTTGATCTTTACTTCCTTAATCTTGTCCATTATCTTCTATCCACACTCCCAATACAAAAATTACTGGTTGAGTGCATTTGTTTTCTACTTACAAAATAAAACTTCCTTCCACTTCACTAGATCATTCAAGAGCTGGACTACGAGGCCTTGATTGCACTGCCTAATTTAAAAAGTTGCTGCGCTATATGTTACTGCACCGGGCGAGTTGGCCGTGCGGTTAGGGGCGCTCGGCTGTGAGCTTGCATCAGGGAGATAGTGGATTCGAATCCCAATGTCGGCAGCCATGAAGATGATTTACCGTGGTTTCCCATTTTCACATCAGGCGAATGCTGGGGCTGTACCTTATTTAAGGCCACGGCCGATTCCTTCCGACTCCTAGGCCTTTCCTATCTCATCGTCGCCCTAAGACCTATCTGTGTCGGTGCGACGTAAGGCCAGTAGGAGAAAAAAAAGTTACTGCCTCCTCTCCAAGCAGGAATAACGGCGATGGCGTCTTGTTGAATGACTTCTGCATTTTTTTGCTATTTGCTTTACGTCGCACCAACACAGATACGTCTTATCGCGACGATGGGATAGGGAAGGCCTAGGAAGTGGAAGGAAGCGGCCGTGGCCTTAATTAAGGTACAGCCCCGGCATTTGTTTGGTGTGAAAATGGGAAACCACAGAAAACCATCTTCAGGGCTACTGACAGTGGGGCTCGAACCCTCTATCTCCCGATTTCTGGATATTGGCCGCACTTAAGCGACTGCAGCTATCGAGCTCGGTGTGTTAAATGACTGAAGGCTAGCAAGAATAAGGCGAAAATGTACACTTCAGGCCCCCACCCGTAATTTTCCTCATATTTGTTGTCATTTTCTTCAATTATCCCAAAGTTCACGGGTCCCTATTACCACCGTCGCAGCCAATTCTTGGAGGATGATCAAATGACTTGGCACTCTGTCATTGTTGTTGGCACACAGTGTCACCCGATCAAATTTGTTTTCTAATTTTCCCAATAAAATTAAATTATCTCGGTCGAAGGAAACGCAATTTCATTGGTAAACAACAACATAATCGGAATGTTGAAATTGGTTGGCAAGTTATCTTATATTAGTTAGCCCCCCTCTCTATTTAAACTTTCGCCAATCTCCTACTGTAGTGTTCTCCATTCTTTACTGTTTTTGAAACTCTGGAAAGAAGGTGAAAACACACGATAAGGAAATGGAAGGCTATCACTGGGAGAAAGATGAACTGTTTGAAAATGTACCTCATTTTTCGAGCCAGTCATAATCAACATGAATAACACCAGTTCCGATTCATCGGAATCTAATGATTTTTCAGACGAAGAATACTGACAGAATTAAATATTGTAAAGAAATATAAATAACCCTTTTTAAAATTGTACAGTGTGACATTTCTAAATTTGGAAGCCAACCATTTGTAAATCTGCAATTGAACATCCTAAGTCCTTACGCGAAAAGGTGATGGAAAGTGGAATTTGTACAAGGAAATAAAATGAAACGTTGAAAGTAAACCAGAAGCTGTGTTCGTTGCGGGCTATGTTTACTATTGAACGTGGCAACGCTGTAACCGATTTCACCACCCCGTCTGCTGTTAATTGCAAGGTCCAGCGCGCACACAACTTCCCATACATTCCGTATCGCACTGTACGGTTACAGTGGTTTCTGATAACAACGATTGAGTGCTTCAAAACAAGCCTGTCGTACGTTTTTCCTGGGCTGAGAAAACGTTTCTGTAGAAAAATAGGAACTTCCTTTGAGGTGGTTGAAAAAAGTGTAACGTGAGTATTACATTACTAATACATGTGCCACAACATATAAAATTGTCATTGGGGCCTATGACCTTCGATGTTAGGCCCCTTTAAACAACAAGCATCATCATCAAAATTTTCATTATCATCAGATAAGTAGTTTTCCATGTGTTTATTTTTAATCGAGCGGTTCCTAGAGAAGCCAGTAACACGGACAACATTTTCTGCAATCACAAATAAAAAACAATTAATGAACTAAAAAAAATGTTTTAGACTTATTTTGCCATAGGCCTATTGGTTCGTTAGTAATTAAAGCCTAAACTCGAGTGTCCATAATAAAGAATCCTACAGTAGTAATGGCCTTCAATTCTAGGAGTACCGAGTTTGATTCCCAGCCGGGGTGGGATTTATAGCTTAATTTCTCTAGCTCCAGAACTGGGTGTTTTTTGTTCGACTTAACACAGATACTTATTTATATAAAACATTTCACACTACGAAGCATCACAATAGTGAATAAATACATAGTGCTACTTAGGGTTGGCGTCAGGAAAGGATGAAGATGATAATGGTGATGGTGATGATGCTTGTTGTTAAAAGGTCGTAACATCTAGGTCATCGACCCCTAACGGTACGAAATGAGACGAAATGCAATGAAAAATGAAAAGTTCAAAAAGTGATGAAGAATAAATAGATGAATAGGAATTTGAAACAATCAGTGGATCCGACCCGCAATGCCTCACCTTCTCAGAAACTATATTACTGACCAAAGGAATCCTTCCAAAGCACAATCCTGAATCGACGATACCTGCTGTCTAAAGGGGTTCAACGGTCAACGGTCCCTTATCATGGTAGGCCCTACTTATCGTTAGTGAAATAGAACCATAGTATTTCTCAAGTTGCGGTACTAATCAAAATTAGCCTAAATTCACGTTGTTCCAAACATTATGGTACTACTCAGAAGTATTATACTTCGCACAGGTAACGCAGACCTATGGTGTTTCTCACATAATGGCGACATTCGTAGGTAACGCAAACCCATGGTGCACCTCACATAGGTGTACTAATCATAGGAACTCGTACTATCCCGTTGTGTTCCTCACATAGTGGGTACAAATCACAGGCAACGTAGACAAACGGTGTCGCTCATATAGTGGCACTAATCACAAGTACTGAAAACACATAGTGCACCGCTCTCTGCTGCTACTAATCACAAACCTGTTGTGTACCTAAAATAGTGATACTACTCGCAAGTTAACGTGACCCCATGGTGTTTCCCGCGTGATGGCACTAATCACAAGTAGTTTCATGGTTCTAATTCAATCATCCCTTGGTCTCCCCTTTTAGTCGCCTCTTAGGACAGGCAGGGAATACCGTGGGTGTATTGTTCGTCTGCGTCCCCCACCCGCAGGGGGTCGTCAGTAAGGGCATCCGGTCTTAATCTACATGCAGTCCCGACTTTAAGTAGTTAGACGATGATGATGATGATGATGATGATGATGATGATGATGATGATGCTCATGCTCGTTGTTTAAAGGGGCCTAACATCTAGGCCATCGGCCCCTTTAAGTAGTTATGAAAGAGACCAGAAGAAGAATAAGAAGAAGTATCATCAGCATGCATTATAAGTTTGGTCTGTGTATTCGACACGACGTCATTAGTATATGTTATGTACAGAAGTAGTCTCTTCTGATATAAATTGCTTTAAGTGTTTTGTAAACTAAAAGCATTTAAGGTACTTGGTCATAATGGTCATGCTTCACGACCAGTTTCCCAACCATTTCTCAGTCCTACGTGCTCAGAGCAGCGAAACACGGTCATTGCCGTGCCCATGTTCAAAGAAATGATAATACACTTTTTTGTTTAACAACTCTTTTCTGTGGAAGTAACAGCCTCCTTAATAATGACATCATTGTCTCTTTTCCTCTTAACAAGAAAAACGAAAAGGCTTTTAAATGTTCAATACTTGTAATGTTTGACGACATATTAGACACTGAAGCTTTACCAAGGAAGCTACTGGGATTTAGCGCACATTATGCTTTAAGATACAGGGTGTAGGATTTAAAGTGACGAAAATGTCTGAAAATGTCAAAATAAGATAATGTAGAAAGGAGGGTGCTGTAAATGCTGTCAATAGGAGAATGGAATAAAAGGCACCCAGAGGAGGATGGATGGATAGCATTGAAGACAGCATGAACCTGCCTGGACTAGTGAAGGAGACGGTACACGATAGGCCCGTATGGAAGGAGAAAATCCCCATCAGCAACCGTATCTAGTGACTAATTATACCTAAAAAAGTAGAAAAAAGGACGTTGGAACAGAATTCTTCAGTATCTGACGATTTAGCAAATACATCAACACTAGACGCAACAGGGTAGTTCTCTCTTTGCCCGGCCGTCTCTGCACACGGAAATTAACCTGGTATTCATTTCTTTTGGCGTAGACTGAGGGAACCTTTCTCGACCTCCTGATGGGGAATAGAATCCACTTTCTTCCGAGTGATCAGAGATTGTCTTCAATTCCTAGGCTAGCCACCCCCTTTTGGACGTACAGAGGCAGAAAATTACAATAGAGATCAGGGAGTTAAACATAACGTACGTTATGGCAACTACAACGAGCCGTTGCTAAACGGCTAACAGCTAAGTCCCTGGCCCTAATGATACGAGGCGCAACGAAAAGAAACGTTAATTAAAACTTCAAAATTTACCACTAACTAGAATCTAAAACGAATGTTGAAAAATAAATGCCCATGAATATAAAACAAACAGTGGATCCGAATCATAACGTCTTATTTTCTTGGATGATGCTTGTTGTCTAAAGAGCCCAGGTCACCGGTTGCTCATAATAATACTTGTACCGGGCGGTACACCTCCACGCCGCTAATTTAAAAGTTGCGCCTGTTGAAACTCCTCTGCTGGAGGAAGTCTGAACTTTATTGACGCTATTAATTCTCTACTTTCTCAGAAGATGTCACCACGTGGAAAATTTTGAGTTTTTGAACTGTGTCATTTTTGATGTGTTTTTGTTTCGCTTGGAGTAAGAAGTGTGAACTTTCTCTTCTAGAGGACACTACTGGAGAACTACAATAGTGCACCCTAGTGCGAAGAAAAATAACTGTTCTTTGGAGAAAATTTTATTTCAAAAGTTTGTTCTTTGTTAAATTTCTTTCTGTTATTGTTTAAGTTGGCTGTATACCCCTCTCTTTCCCCTTGTTTAGCATTTAACCAATCCCGAATTTCTGTTATTAATTTCTGACCAATCATCGGTATCTTCCCCCAACTTGAATATGTTGCTGTATCCTACCCAATAAAAGGTTTGTGGGAGGGTGTTTTCATTCCCCTAACACCTAGAACCTTCCGCGAGAGGATATAAACTGCTGATTTTAGGGTCTCCGGGCCACTTCTGTTCCATCTTTCAGTGTGTAAAGTACATAGCAGGGGGCGGGAAGCGCCTCTTTCTTCTCCAGCTGTTCAACACCAGGTAATGGCCTCTTAATAACTTCTTTTCTTGCTAGGTCGGCAGTTTAACTCTCGGGGCGGGTTCGAAGCGTTTCCACTATGTAACCTTTTCCTAAAATGTAACTACTCTTTTCATCTATTCTCTTTTAAAGCTGCATATTGGGATAGAGAGTGCTAACCCTCTCAAGCTCCCACTCATATTGCTTTGAGGTGAACTTATTTTTCTCAACCTATTCTTCGTTAACGTAAAACAAATTGTTCTCTTCTTAAGTCACCTCTTTAGTATGGGATTAGCCCTTGTATTAACGGCCTAGTGCCAAGTAGGTCTTAATCAAAATGTATTAGGAGTGCAAGTTCGCCTCCTCTCAAATTGTTACCTCAGAGGTCATTTAATTAACCTTCTTTTCATTTAATAGACCTCAGTAGATTGGGTATTTTACCCCTGTGTTTATATCCGTTGAGGACAACTTGAAGGTGGAGTTTGGTGTGGCCTGGGAGAGGCTTAAATTTGAGGGCGAGTGGCTCTTTTAAAAATTGAGTGTTGTACGCCTCGTGGAGGCTTTTCAGTGTAATTTGGAGCAAGGGCTCCTAGGCATGAATGGGGTTTTCTGCCCCTCTGTTGAAACTTGTGTTTGGGGTAAAATTGGGCTGATTGCCCAAGCATTGTGTTTTCAGGGCTCGAAGCCCTAAATCCTGTTAATATTGTAACTACCCTTTGACTTGCTACTTTGTACCTGCCATGCTTGTTATTTCTTTGTTTTTGAAAAGAAAATATAACCTGGTTAAATTTTAAATTAATTTTACTTTCGTAGTTTGAGACCCGTTCACACCCGCACCTTCTTTCACGCATAACTACCACAAAAACACGGTAACAATACTAATCACTGGTAAAGCATAACCATGATATTTATCCTATAGTCGTACTAATCACAGGTCACGAAAAATCATGGTGTTCCTCGCATGGTGGTGCTAATCACAGGTAATGTAGACCCACGGTATATCACACATAACGGCACTACTCCCAGGCAACACAGACCCATGGTGTTCCTCACAGAGGTACTAATCACGGGTGGCGGCTAAATCCGTGGTGTTCCTCATATTGCGGTACTGATCACAGGCCACGTATACTCGTGGTGTTGCTCACATTGTGGTACTAATAATAGGGAATGCAGCAGACCCACAGTTTATCACACATTATGGCACCACCCACAGGCAACAAAGACCCACGCTGTTCTTCATATAATGTTACTAATCCAATAGTAATCCTCCCCGGATGATTCTGATCACAGACCCAGCTGGAGGCAGTAGCGGTACTTGTCCCTCAGGTAATAGTGATTATTGCTCAAAGAGGGAGCACAACCAGGCACATGCAGTAGTACTAATCGCAAGTATAGTCGACCCATGGTGTTCAGTTCATCGCATAATGGTTCTAATCACAGATTATCTCTTGGTTCCAAAAGGATCACCCCTTGGATGCCCCATTTATTCACCTCTTTCGACAGGAAGGGGATACAGTGGTGCGTACAGTATGTAGGTGTATCCTGTGTTAGTTTCCGCTTCTTACTAGAGAAATAAGACGAGTTAGTGAAAATCAACATACCGCTCTTCTGTGAAGAACACACTACTGTACACATTAATAAAGGTAATATCGTCGTTACACCTGCGAAAACCACTATGTGAAATACACTGACTGACAGAGCAAATGCAACACCAAGAAGGAGTGGTCAGAACTTTATGCCAATTGCAGGGTTGACTGACGTCACTGAGGTATGTTCATGATGTGAAATGCGTCGCTGTGCTGCGCACGTAGCGAACGATAAATGGGACACGGCGTTGGCGAATGGTCCACTTCGTACCGTGATTTCTCAGCCGACAGTCATTGTAGAACGTGTTGTCGTGTGCCACAGGACACGTGTATAGCTAAGAATGCCAGGCCGCCGTCAACGGAGGCATTTCCAGCAGACAGACGACTTTACGAGGGGTATGGTGATCGGGCTGAGAAGGGCAGGTTGGTCGCTTCGTCAAATCGCAGCCGATACCCATAGGGATGTGTCCACGGTGCAGCGCCTGTGGCGAAGATGGTTGGCGCAGGGACATGTGGCACGTGCGAGGGGTCCAGGCGCAGCCTGAGTGACGTCAGCACGCGAGGATCGGCGCATCCGCCGCCAAGCGGTGGCAGCCCCGCACGCCACGTCAACCGCCATTCTTCAGCATGTGCAAGACACCCTGGCTGTTCCAATATCGACCAGAACAATTACCCGTCGATTGGTTGAAGGAGGCCTGCACTCCCGGCGTCCGCTCAGAAGACTACCATTGACTCCACAGCATAGACGTGCACGCCTGGCATGGTGCCGGGCTAGAGCGACTTGGATGAGGGAATGGCAGAACGTCGTGTTCTCCGATGAGTCACGCTTCTGTTCTGTCAGTGATAGTCACCGCAGACGAGTGTGGCGTCGGCGTGGAGAAAGGTCAAATCCGGCAGTAACTGCGGAGCGCCCTACCGCTAGACAACGCGGAATCATGGTTTGGGGCGCTATTGCGTATGATTCCACGTCACCGCCAGTGCGTATTCAAGGCACGTTAAATGCCCACCGCTACGTGCAGCATGTGCTGCGGCCGGTGGCACTCCCGTACCATCAGGGGCTGCCCAATGCTCTGTTTCAGCAGGATAATGCCCGCCCACACACTGCTCGCATCTCCCAACAGGCTCTACGATGTGTACAGATGCTTCCGTGGCCAGCGTACTCTCCGGATCTCTCACCAATCGAACACGTGTGGGATCTCATTGGACGCCGTTTGCAAACTCTGCCCCAGCCTCGTACGGACGACCAACTGTGGCAAATGGTTGACAGAGAATGGAGAACCATCCCTCAGGACACCATCCGCACTGTTATTGACTCTGAACCTCGACGTGTTTCTGCGTACATCGCCGCTCGCGGTGGTCCTACATCCTACTGAGTCGATGCCGTGCGCATTGTGTAACCTGCATATCGGTTTGAAATAAACATCAATTATTCGTCCGTGCCGTCTCTGTTTTTTTCCCCAACTTTCATCCCTTGCGAACCACTCCTTCTTGGTGTTGGATTTGCTCTGTCAGTCAGTGTATTTTAGCTCAGAACTTTGACCGGTAAGGTTCTGTCATCTATGGTTCAATATTGCCCGAATATTGTCAAGGAATATTCTCCCTCTTCATAATATACGTGCTGCGGGTCAGTATTTCTACAAAACTATTATCACATATTACCGTTTTTCGCAGGCGCAGCGACGAAATGCTTAGCTGGTGCGTAGTGTACGTCGGTTTCTATCGGATATTTTAGCATTCACTACAATCCAGAACCTGTAAAGTATAACCGGATTTTACATTTTATTTAAATTCAAGCCAGGAGAGCTCAAAACAAGTAGGGCCTATAGCTTTGTGAATAAATATATACAAATATAAACAAAATAACTTTCAATTGGTATAGATTTAAGAGATGCCTGCGTATCAGAGTTTTCCCCATTGGGTGTTATTTAACGTACCAGAAGACGACAAAAAGGTACCTTCAAATGTCATTGACGCAATCAAGGATCGAACATGCTATCTTGGGAAGAGTTCGACAATGACTAACCGATTGCACCACTGAGTGGAAGAATAAAAATAATCGGTACTTATTATAAACGGGTCGAGGAAAACACGCATTCGATCCACTATATAGATATAATTGAGAAAGTTAGAAAGAAAATTTACATCTCATATTCTAGTAATTATATGAGAAAATACACAAACTATCTTAAGTAATTAACGATGTGTTGATGTTTGTCAGTCAAATTACACTTAATTGAAAAGAGAAAGAAGTTACTCGCAAATCTTCAAGGAATACAAGATGTTCATGTCACGAATTGGTCCACGGGTGGCCCCATATTGCTCAGTTGGCTCCTTAAGCTGTTTGTAATTACCCGTGCCGGCGCCATTCTAGCCCGATCGCGCTGAAGATACACCGCTGGAGAAGAAGCCAAGGTTGCATGCTAACCTGTCCACATGTAGCAATGCTCTTTTCAACGTAACTGAATTAGCTTAGCGTGTGATTTAACTATCACGCTCAAAATGTACAGGAAATAGAGAAGAAGAAATTTTGCAAGGCCAAATAAATTTAGTGTAATAAGACAAGTCGACCGGCACGATATTGAAAAGTTATATACTAGGGCAATGGTGCTGTAATCACCACAATAATCATCATCATCACCACCTTTTTCTTCTTCTACTGGCGTCGTTGCCTCGCAGAAGGCTGGCTACAGTCATGAAGTATTTTTTCCTGTCTTGTGTTTCTAGTATCGGAGTTGTCGAATGAGGAAACCTGGTTTCTCCCTTTCCCTAGCACATCATCATCATCATCATCCCACTCCGGCTCCTTGGCTAAATGGTTAGCGTGCTGGCCTTTGGTCACAGGGGTCCCAGGTTCGATTCCCGGCAGGGTCGGAAATTTTAACCATCATTGGTTAATTTTCCTGGCACCGGGGCTGTATGTATGTGCTATCTTCATCATCATTTCATTCTCATCAAGACGCGCAGGTGGCCTACAGGCGTCAAATCAAAAGACCTGCACCTGGCGAACAAAACCCGTTCAGGGATCTCCCGGCACTAAAAGCCATACGCCATTTCATTTCATCATCATCATCTCACATGCGCGCAGGTCACCCATGGGATTTAAATAGAAATGTACGAGGGATGTAAATAAAGTACTGGCAATATTGATAGTACGCAGTATTTATTGAACTAACAAGTAAAATCGCATTAAATTCCTTCAATCTAGTCACCTGCAAAGTCACCTTTCGCCAAATGTCAGGAAGCCGTTGGGGACCGATAGCAAAGCGTTCTCTGTTGACGACAGCGATGGAGATGTCACCTCAGGAAATCGGCGGTCTCGGAGGGGTTCCTTCAGCTTTGGAAAAAGGCCGAAGTCACAAGTACTCATGTCTGGTGATTACAGAGGGTGTTCCAAGACCTCCCAATTAACCGTTGCAATATGAGCTTGAGATTGTTTGTAATATGACAACGTGCAATACGATAGGGCGATCGTTTTGCAATAAATGTGGAAGTTTGCGCCGCATAGCCGGATGCAGATGTCACTCCAGAAATCGGCAATAGTAGCCACTGTTGACGGTTTGTCCCTAGACACAGCATGCGTAAGAATAACACTCTCTTAGTCGTATGCCACAATCAGGATATGTTTAACCCGACTGGGTTCCTGTCAAAATTTCTGAGGACGTGGTGAACCTCAGGGACGCCATTCATTCGATTCACGCTTTAATTCAGGTTCATAGACTCGTGCCCACGTCTCATCAATCGCGAAAATTCCCTGCAGAAATGCGTCTCCTTCGTTGCGGTATCAGTCCAGTGCTTACCGATGTCATTACTGAACGTCGGTGAGTTGACGTGGAACCCAACAGAACGCAATTTTCTTCATGTTAAGATATTTTCGTCAGTACATGCCACACCGTTTGATGACTGACAAGGGAACTGTCCATACTGTCACATCGAAATCGACAATGAAATTTCGCAGAGACCATGAAGAGACCCATAAAAAAGTGATGTACAAACATTTAACTACCATTTCGAACTGGAAGATTTCGAAATCTTGATACAGAATCCGTGTGACAAAGCAGCTTACTGGACAACCGTTGCTTCTTTCTGGCTCGCGCGGCGCACAGAGGAGTGTAGTTGTAGTTGTGCTGGGTAAATAGAGAGTGAGAGAACGAACTGGCAGGCTGCCACGCGCCAAGGTCACTTCATTGTTACGGAACGAAGGTGCGTTAATCGCATGATAAAAACACAAATATTTTTGGCACTATGCACAACGAATACGCACTTTGAGGCCACATTGTTCTTCACAGCTTTCTTTACTTGTTTGAAAGCAATATTTCTCAGGCACTTCGAACTCGGGAGGTCTCTTTGTTGCATAATTGGTTACGTACCACAAACATTTAATCATGTCTTTTAACGATGGGGAAGAAAATTGAAAATTAATGAAGGATTGCGTTTTCGGTATACTGTTTCTCTGATAAACATCAAACGGAAAGTCTTCACTAGTCGGTACAATACTGTATCTGTTAAGCGGCGACACAAAGCCTTCCACTGCCGGAAGGGCTGTATTTTCTCTGTACTGCCGGGAGGAATCTGGAGAATTACTATACTGTTGCCTGGAGAAATGTTTTCAAGACAGCTCTTATCACTATAAGTAGTCCAGGAATCTAGCAATAGCAAACACTTATCTTCCACAAATGAGAGAAAGGATTCTTCAAACCAATACTTTAATTCCTTTTTCCCCATTTTTACTGATTTTGTGGCTGTTAGAATTATATTTCTGGCATGAAACATTTCTTTGGAAACTCTCGGACCGGAAGTTACAGTTGCCTCCTCTAGTACAATGAATAATTTCTAGAAAATAGCACTGGCCATACTAATTGTAGGCATAATTGTGTACGAAGGGGTGAGTGCACTAACTGACTGAGCAACTGTTTCTCTATATTTTTCACCAACAAACGATATAATCCTTTTCGCTTTCATTTCTCGCACGAAACAACTCTGATTAGTACTGTATACTGAAGAAGGGGTGTAGTCTAAATACCGCTCCGTAGCTGCTTTCACAAATTTATTTACGACTTAATCTTCTTCTTAAAACGACTCGATCAACTAGCACATGCGTTGAAATTAGGTCATCCTATTGGAATCTCTCTTGAAACGCCTTGATCCGTAGTGCAACCGATAACGGACTGATGCATTTTTACGACGGGCAACCTGGATTATAACCCACGAACAATGATTACCTTCTGAAAAACATGATTTTGAGCGGTGAAATCAACGCCACACAGCAAGAACTGGATGCCCGTCAGACGCACACTGCACACCGATAGCAGCACCACCTGACTGCTCCCTTACCCTGTTTGCGCATGCCCGATCTCCTGCGACTGTCTGGACTACGTTCCCTCCACTTTATTTGCAGCCCTCATACATATAAATGTTCCATACACCAGGTAAACCGATCATGGCCTCGGACATTCTCTGCACTAAACGCCATTTAAACATGTATCAAAATGCATCATTCGTGTTTGATATTTACTGGTAAAATTTTGACTTATAATAATTGGAAAATCATGTGTTATAAGAAAAATATAGTTTATTTAAAACTTCAGAGTCTGATGATGATGATGATGATGATGATTATGATGACGCTTGTTGTTTAAAGGGGCCTAACATCGAGGTCATCAGCCCCTAATGGTAAGAAATGAGACGAAATGGAATGACAAATTACAAGTCCAAAAACCTCCACTGACCAGAATTCAAAACGTGAGGACGAAGAATGAATGGATGGATATGAATTTAAAACAATCAGGGATGCGACCCGCAATGCCTCACATTCACAGAAACTGACGTAAAACAATAGGATTAGTGACCAAGGGACTGCTGCTATAGCATAACACTGAATCGATGATGCTTGCAGTGTAAAGGGGGTCCAAAATCCAAGTCATCGGTCCCTCATAACGGTACTTATCGCTAGGAAAGTAGAACCATGGTATTTGTTCTGTTGCGGTACTAATCAAAAGTAGCAGAGACTCGTGGTATTCCACACATTATGGTACTACTCACAGGTTATGAAATTCGACATATAATACAGACCTATGGTTTTTCTCACATTGCGGCGCCATTTACAGCCAACGCAAAGCTATGGTGTTCATCACAGAAGAGTACTAACCACAGGGGCCTGCACTATTTTGTGGTGTTCCTAATATAGTGGGTACAAATCATAGGCAAGGCAGAACCATGGTAGCCATCATCCCATGGTCCTACTCATATGGTGGTACTAATCACAGGTATTGCAAAAGCCGACCGCACGGTGCTCCTGTGTGCTACTAATCACAAAAATATTTGGTACCTAATATAGTGGCACTACGCGCAAGTAAAAGACGACCCCTGATGTTCTCCGCGTGGTGGTAGTAATCACAAGTAGTTTCAGGATCCAAGACAATCATCCCATGGTTGCCCCTTTTAGTCGCCTCTTACGACAGGCTGGGGATACCGTGGGTGTGTTCTTCGTCTGCGTCCCCCACCTACAGGGGGTTGTGTGTTTGGTCCGCGAGAGGTATTTTATTTCCCTCAAGTCCGCCGGCAAGCCGGCTAGGACCCCCCTATCCGCCACCTGGGACGCGCCACGAGGGAGTATCACCTCTCCCCCTGCTACGTCGGCGTAGTATGTTCGTGACCAGAGTCTGAATTATTTGCAATTGTTCACGAACAGAGTGAATAAAAAATATCTTTCTGCGCTCAGAGAATTGAAGTTTGCTGCACTTCTAACGCATCTGGCTAGCTGTAGCACAGGTTTGTCTAGTAACATTTTAATAATTCTAATATGAACTTTAAAATTCCTAACAGGGTAGATATATATAAGATTGGGCTCCTAGAATGAATGGTCAGCGTACTGACCTTCGTTTTAGAGGGCTCTGGGTTTGGTTCCCAACCAGGTTTGTGATTTTAACTTTGTCCGGTTAATTCCCCTAGCTTGTGGGGAAGGGGGAGCTTAAGGAGCCAACTGTTCGTGACATGAACATTTGCGGGTAACGTCTTCCTCTTTTCAATCAAGTGTACTTTGGGTTGAACGACTCTGTTCTTTCTTTTTGCTCCCCAATATCAAATTCGTTGTGGGACATTTGCGGTTGGTGTATGCCGATATGATTACAGTGGAATATTCATGCCATTAATCCCCAATTTTTATCGACACCGTAAGGACCTGCGTGCTGATGACGCAAGTCTAAGGTAAGCTACCAGTTTTACGTTGACTGTTGATATCGTATTCATAGCCTAGGAACCAACAGTTTTACCTTGAGTGCGATCTACAGCGGTGCAAATATTTACTTCAAAATCCTCGTTGCATTAGTTGAGAAAGGGCAGCGGCCGTCTAGATGAGAAGTGAGTGACAATGCCATTCAGCTATGTCGTTCACTCAGGCATGCGACTTCGCCATTTTTTTTAACTCTCTGTATCTCTATTTTAAATGACATTTGTGTGTCTGGCTAAGTGCCTTCCTTCCGGAATGGCATCACATCTAAACCGCTCGGTGAAATTTAATGAACATTCTCAGAGGGTCACATGATTAACTATGCTATATTTAAAAAATAGAACTAAAATATACTCCGACTCCTTGGATGAATGGTCAGCCTTGTGGCCTTCGGTTCAGAGGGTCCCCAGTTCGATTCCTGGTCGGGTCGGGGATTTTAATCGCATCTGATTATTTCTCCTGTCTCGGGGACTGGGTGTTTGTGTTCGTCCCAACACTTTCCTCCTTATATTCGGACAACATACTATACTACCAACCACCACAATAGTGATTACATCTCTCCATATAGGGTTGCGTCAGGAAGGGGATCCGGCCATAAAACAGGGCCAAATACACATGCGCAACAGAGTTCGCACTCATGACTGGGAAAAGAGGTAGAAGAAGAACCTAAGTATAATATTTGCAAAATTATTTGAGATAAATCTCGTAGTAGCTTTGTCCCCGACCAGGTACCATAGTTACTTTAGCATAGAAATGACATTAGTGTATTAATATGAAGGCGACCAAGCAACATATTTCTAGTCTGTGGTTTGCCGACCGATGTAAAAGTACATCGGTCTGTGGTAGAGGCTTCCTACAATAAAAGTATCTTAGTAAATTATCTTTCTTAACTGACCTCAGATTTATAACTGGAGGACTTAAAGAGCGCTAATTCCCCTCTGAGTGGGGGCGGTAGAATAACACCCAGCGACTATAGAGGCGACTGAAAGGGGCCCCACGGGCTCTTCAAATGGGATCGTGCGGTGGCGACCGCGATCTTAGCTTAGTCCTGACATTGCTTCCACATACCGGTGCCAGGTTCCTCACTTTCATCTATCCCATCCGACCTACGTTGGTCAGCACATATTTTTTTCCGACCCCAGCGGTATTAGGTTCCCGAGGCCCAAGGCGTCTTTCACTTTCACGCCCTACGTGGCCCTTGTCTTCTTTTGGCCGATACCTCATTTTTCCAAGTGTCGGATACCTTCCATTTTTTTTTCTCCCCGATTAGTGTTAATAGAGGATGGTTGCATAGTTATACTTCCTTTTGAAACATTAATCATCACCACCATCACCACTAAGAGCGCTAGAAATTCCTAAGCTGCCCAAAACTCTGGGAGAAATTAAATTGAAATTTACCACTTCCGTTATATTTCAATTTATAATTTAAATTTGAAATTTGCACCGAAGGACATTAAACTTGGGTAAATTTGGAAAATAATAATATACCAAGCACATACTGTACCTGTAGGACCTGTGGCACCGGTCATCGGTCATCAACACAACAGCGAATTTACATTATGTCGAACTATTTTATAAAATTAACAATACATACCTATACAATATAGCCTACAATGAACTTGGAAACTTGGACAGCAGACGAGTAATAATTTCAATGACGTTTGTTTTGCCGATTACCAAGACCGTACCCAGGGTACACCCTCCGAAATAAAAGTGACATTGACAAATTTAAGCAGCATATACGGGTTTTGAAATAGCCCACACCAGCACGCTAATCATTTAGCCATTGAGCCGGACGCTAGAAGATTGAACTAAATGAATCAAACCTCTAAATATTTTTAATATTTAGAGTGAAACGCTTGAACAGGTCCGACACGAAGATTTGTCTAAAAATGGAGGTAACAATATGTTTCTGCCCACCAGACCACTATGAATTTACCTATCTACATCAGCCGTTGAGTTGTAAAGGGTACCGCTCTAAAACTACTTCAAACTTCAAACTTTCAAACTTTTCTTTCTGTAAAATCTATTTGAAAGTAAAAAAAAATTATTAATATAGGTTTTCGTCCCCCTCCCCGCATACCATAAGGGTAAATAAGTGCACCATTTTATTGACTAGGTGTAGATAAATCTCATGTATTAACGATCCAAGAAATCTATGGTATATGTTCCTTCCTTTCAGTCATGCTTGCATTGTTGGACTTACTTTTGTTATTTTTTAAACCGGACGAGTTGGCCGTGCGGTTAGAGTGGCGCGGCTGTGAGCTTGCATCCGGGAGATAATGGGTTCGAATCCCACTGTCGGCAGCCCTGAAGATGGTTTCCCGTGGTTTCTCATTTTCACACTGTACCTTAATTAAGGCCACGGCCACTTCTTTCCCACTCCTAGGCCTTCCCTATCTCATAGTCGCCATAAGACCTATCTGTGTCGGTGCGACGTAAAGCAACAAGCAATTTTTTTTAAAAAATTGTTTTCTTGTACTCTTCAGTATCACAGAACTGATGCGTTGTGGAATGTTTCTGGAGATATAAAGCTGTGGTTTCTGCCTACGGGCTAGCAAAAGCAAGGGAAAGCTTTCTTGAGAAAAGAAATTTGCTCACTTCGAACATTGACATAAGAATTAGAAATATTTCTGAAGACTTTTGTCTGGAGCGTGGCATTGTACGGAAATGAAACATGGATGATAACTAACTCAGAAAGAAAGAGGATAGAAGCTTTTGAAATGTGGTGTTACAGAATAATGCTGAAGGTGAGATGGGTAGATGAAATCACGAATGAAGAGATACAGAATCGAATTGGTGAAAGGAGATCGATTTGGCTAAATTTGACGAGAAGAAGAGATAGAATGGTAGGACACATCTTAAGACACCCAGAACTTGTTGAGTTGGTTTTTTGAGGAAAGTGTAGGCTGTAAGAACGGTAGGGGCAGACCAAGGTATGAATCTGACCAACAGATTAGAGAAGATGTAGGATGCAGTAGCTACGGAGAAAGGAAAAGTTTATCACAGGATAGGCTCCGTGGTTTCCCATTTTTACATCAGGCAAATGCTGGGGCTGTACCCTAATTAAGGCCACGGACGCTTTCATCTAACTCCTATGCCTTTTCTATCCCATCGTCGCCATAAGACCTATCTGTGTCGGTGCGACTTAAAGCCACTAGCAAAAACAGGATATTCTGGCATGGAGGGCTACATTAAACCAGTCTATGGAATGATGACTCAAAGAACAACATAAAGTGTGAACAGCTACGGTGCAAGAAACAAAAATTCTGGGGTTGTTATATAGCAATTTAAGAGGGTTCAGTTCACGAGTAACTGGCGAGTTGGCCGTGCGCGTAGAGGCGCGCGGCTGTGAGCTTGCATCCGGGAGATAGTAGGTTCGAATCCCATTATCGGCAGCCCTGAAAATGGTTTTCCGTGGTTTCCCATTTTCACACCAGGCAAATGCTGGGGCTGTACCTTAATTAAGGCCACGGCCGCTTCCTTCCAACTCCTAGGCCTTTCCTATCCCATCATCGCCATAAGACCTATCTGTGTCGGTGCGACGTAAAGCCCCTAGCAAAGAAAAAGTTCAAGAGTGATATGGTCAGCTTATCTTTGCTGGTTCGGCCCGTAATGACGTACGGTCTACCTGCTTGGCTAATTAACCGTCACTCCCCAGCCCATCCCATAAGGTTACCTTTCATTGATACAATAGCTATCTTTCTCCGGAAATCCCTCTATGCCTCTATAGAAATTGATCACTTCGAACGTCAGACAGCGGTTGCAGAGTGGGCTTCGGCCTACACGTGGTCACGGCTGGTCCGTGGTTCGACGGCTCTGCACTCTGACCGTCCAACCGAGCAGAGGAGGAGTATCCACGGCTCTGCCGTGGCTTTACGCCTCTGCATTCGGGGGACGGAGATGGACTGGTCCCCTCATTCGGCTGTTCTGAGATTTGTTTCCCGTGGTTTTCCATTTGCCTGCACTAAGGTGAACACCGGGACAGTTCCTAGTATACACCATGGCTGCCAGCCCCCTAACCTTCTCCGAACATCTCCTTCACCGCATCACATCTCCCTGGCGTGAGAGACAGCGTTACTGTTTAGGAGGCCCGCCGTCTCCTTCAGGGATAGAATGAAAACGTTTCAGTAGAGTTCCACCGTCTATCACTTGTTTATCTCTCAGCTCAGAGAGGTGAAGGAGTTATCCTTTCTCCGCCTTTCGCCCGTACTTCTGCCTTTCAGAAGGGTTTCTATTAGCGTTCGGCAAAGCTATGGAGCCCCTTATCCGGGGATGTCAAGAACTTGCCTTTTCAAAAATTTCAAAAGTATATTTAAAAAAATATGATAATGGAACTGCTTCATGCGTCTGCGAATTTGTAAGTGAATGAGTGAATGAATGATTGGTACAGTGAAACGAAGCATGTGAGAAAGGAATGAGTGATCGGCAGACTGATCGAGTGAAAGGATGTATGCGAGCACAGGAATGATCGAATGAATTAATGATTAGCGAACTATCGATAGACAGAATGAACGACCGGTTAGAAATTATATATGCATATCTTGCAGAGTACTTTTTAATTATTTTCTAAACTTTGTGAATAATATCTCATATTAAGATAGGTCTAGGGAACATTTTACATGTGCATGGGGCTCACCTATTTCCTCTAGATCTTCCACATTTCTGAAGAGAATTGTGGTAAATAAATAATACTGTTGTTTCTATCAAGAGCCATCACAAGTGAAGCGAAAGCATGAAATTTACAAAACTGTTCAGCCTTGTAGCTACTGAATCGGCCTAGTCTTATCACAGGTTAGTCTCATGAGCCTTGCAAATATGGGAAGTTCATTATTAAGGTTTCAACCATTACAGATTTACTGCGGTGATTTTAACACGGAACTAGACTGCCAGAGAAAGGCAGGGGATGGCCTTGCTTGCTATCCAATTATAACGCGCTAGTTAGGATTATTCCCCATACACACGAGGGCTCTCACAATCCTACACCACTCAACTTATGTGGGTATAAATTACTTTAATTGCGACACTTGCCACTTCGTGGTGAAATGCTGTTATGAAGCTATTTAGAAATCGTGCACCTGAGACGTCCTTCACTCGGATGGTATCGCAATTAGTTGACAGCATTAATTAGATTTAAAATATCCGTCGGCATATTTGATAACGTACTATAATAATAATAATAATAATAATAATAATAATAATAATAATAATAATAATAGGCTCTATATGCAGCGGAATGTCTCGCCATGAACAAAAAAGGCATGATGGAGAAATTGGAGGCCAAGGAAAGAAAGATTTTGAGAAAAATCTTAGGTCCAGTCAAAGACAACGGCGAGTTTAGGAGACGGCACAACCAGGAGTTGTACTCGCATGTGGAGAAAATAAATGATGTGATGCGAAAAAGGAGGATTACTTTTTATGGACACATGGCCCGAATGAATTCAACACGGTTAACCAACCTCATTTTCACTTTCCTCCAAGAGAAAAAGGCAAAGGGAGCATGGTTCAGTGAGGTACAGAAAGATCTGCAGGAGATTAGGATCTCATTTGAAGATATCCAGGAGCGTGTCCCACTTAAGAAAAAAACTCCAAGAACATCAGAGTTTCCTACCAAAGCCGAAGATGAAAACTGGAAAGGCATGGACGGAAGAGCGAAAGGAGCAACACCGTATACAAATGAAGGAATACTGGACCAACATTAAAGCTCAAGGGAAACAATTGAAATGACGTGGTCCTTAGTTGGCCGAAACGAAACAATAATAATAATAATAATAATAATAATAATAATAATAATAATAATAATAATAATAATAATTCTGTCTTAATCCGTTCACCCTCCAGGGTTGGATTTCTCCTCGGACTAAGCGAGAGATCTCACCTCTACCGCCTCAAGGACAGTCAGTGTTCTAGAGCGTGAGACATTGGGTCGGAGTGATACAACTGTGGAGAAGGACCAGTCTCCTACCCAGGCGGCCTCCCCAGTTAGGGGGATGTCACACTGGATCGATCGAACGACTGCGATCAACCGACTAAAGAAACAAACCTACAGAGGGCAGTGGCATCAGTCAGCAATCAACTTCGAGCGATGAAGATCGACTGGTTTGTGAAAACAAGCGTGTCCGTTTTTCAGTCGCAGTCGTTCGATGATGGCGCACTTAACATTATGGTCTGTTGATGAAACAGAAAAATGAATTTGCCTAGTGTATGAAAACAAAGTGTTGTATAAACCTAGACTTCCTGGATATATTAATAGGGAGACCGTGGATTTTGTATGGCATCCTATAGTGTCGAGAATTACGACGAAAACTGGTACGTAATAATTAGCTTTATTATGTTTATATTATGAGTAGTGTTATCTTAGATTAATTATTTGTAAAATATATTATACGAAATAGATTGTTAAAGAAAGTTGCTAGAGGCGCGCGGCTGTGAGCTTGCATCCGGGAGATAGTAGGTTCGAATCCCACTATCGGCAGCCCTGAAAATGGTTTTCCGTGGTTTCCCATTTTCACACCAGGCAAATGCTGGGGCTGTACCTTAATTAAGGCCACGGCCGCTTCCTTCCAACTCCTAGGCCTTTCCTATCCCATCGTCGCCATAAGACCTATCTGTGTCGGCGCGACGTAAAGCTCCTAGCAAAAAAAAAAAAAGAAAGTTGCACTAGGAGAAGTAGTAATTATTGTTCTCATGACTAAATTGAAGAAATGTTTGGAAAACATAGGCAGTGCTTACCTTACCTCCATCTCGTACCAAATGAAATGAACACCATTGTTCGCTTTAATGACAAATAAGTATATACCATTATTAAGTACTATATGTTTATTTTCTTTGTCACAATATTGTAATTCGTTGTTTCAGGAAAACGTTGTGCCAATTCTGAGGGCAGGGCATCGATCTCTGAGAGATAACATACCCCCCTCGTTTCCCCCAGGTTCTGCTGTACAGAAAACAAAAAAATTGTCTGCCTCAGCTTTCTGTAACCCTTAATTGCTGGAAGAAGGTACAATTCTGTAATATTTATTTTTAATAGTAGTCCTACAGTACAGACCAGTGTTCTAGTTGTGAAAGAGTGAGGGGAAGATGCAGTCTTGTAGGCCATAAGTTCTACCCTCTGTTCATTAATGTATCTGATATAACTGAAACTAATATAATATAAGCTAATCTAACAATCATATTACTATAATAATCATTTCTTAAACAGAAGGTTTGTCTGCAGACTAAAATTTAGCTCCAATTTAGAAGACTGCAGTTCTGATATTGTTAAAGGGACTTCCAGTCCAGTGACTTCTGCTTCTACAAAAAGCTCTGCCAGCAAGTAAAGAAATGTGAAAGTGGCAGTGATGTGTTAAGTAAATATTTAGAAAAGAAATAGAAAATCGAAAAGAAAACATAATAAATGTTATTTTTAGAGTGTATTCATCATGACATGGAAAGAAAAAGTCAATTAGGTCAAAGGGTTGTCAGAGTTAAAGTTCAGGAACTGTTGTATACAATGTTAGTTCAAGAAATAATGCAATAAAATTGAGGTATGTCCTTGAGAAATGTTCTACTTTTTAAAAATTAAATCTGTTTTCCTTCTACTTATCTATCAATATGTACTGGAATCATCAGTGAGTTATATATGTTAGCACCTGATGGGAAAGTAACCTTACCTCCAAGTTTTGTTAATTATTAGGTAATAGCATTATTACAACATCTTAAAATGTATACTTTATGTGGTAGAACATGTATGGTTAATGAAAAAGGAGTATTTTGAAATACTGGTAGTAGGTCTTTTCTGTGTGTATGTAGCAAGCAGTTGTACAGCACAGGTAGTCTGAAACCAGAGCAGTGTACTGGTAGTTCTGTCCAAGAGGTGATTTCCTTCTTACAGAATACTGTTAATCACAACTGCAAAGCTCATTGCCCTAGGTTTGTAGAGCACAGGTGGTCTGAAACCAGACCAATGTGTAGATACTAGTAGATTTGTCCAGGATCTGACTGCCTTCTTACAGAATACTGTTGATCGCAAGCTAATTTCATTTACAGATTAACTGCTGCTAAACGTACGTCATATCGACAAAGGATTATACCATAAGACACCGGATTTAGTGGCCTAAATGGATGGTTCTATGATATCTCATCTATTCTTGGGTCAGATTGAGTCAGAAACGTTGAACATGGTAAAGTTTTTGTAAGATTATCTCACATTGCATTTCTTTTCTGATAATTATGTGACAGCTACATACATAGCATTTTTCTCACATATGGCTACTGGGTGGGCCAATTTTCGTGAAGAGTTTGATGATTCTATATTCCCTATAAGTGATTGAAAGTATGAATTATGCATGTGAAAACTACAAATTTACTTAGCATCGATTAATAGAGAAAAATCAAACGTAAGAGGGATGCAGATACGACAAAAAGTCATAAGACCAAGGTTGTAGAGCATTCCAAATTGAACGGAGATTGTGCGATCCGTTATGTGATAGGACTTCCCGAAGGTCTGCACCATCATTAAAATTGCCTCCATATTTCGATATTCTTCGGGGATAAAAAGTAAAAAATTTAAAGAGCTTGGAAGTTTTCCGTTCGTTACAGGATAAAACGTATAATTTTGTCAAATTTCAATTTGCTTTCTTCGTCTGACAGATTATGGCGCAATCTGGATTTTGGGCGAGTAGGGTAAAAATTAGGACTTTCAGGAAACTAAACCAAAAATATGCAGTTGGTCATTATTACCCCTTAAACGGAAAGCTGTACGAAAATTTCGCCAAAATAGTTAATGTAGAGGCACACAGACGTTACGATCTTATTTATATAGATACTAGCTATAGTACCCGGCGTTGCCCGGATAGTTTTTCAATGTTTACCTTTAATATTTGTATTACCAGTTAGTTAAGTGTGAAGTGAATTCTTATAGAATTCTTTTTGAGATATTGATTTTACGACCTATTATGTAGTTTTAGAGTTATTTAGATGTATTTGATTTCAAGTTTCGTATTATTTAATTTTCGAATAAAACTTTGTCCTTGTGGAAGCTAGAATTGATTGGGAAGTATTTGATTCTTTCAAAGAAATAGTAACTGACAACTATATGTATTTACCTGTCACACTATACATATGGTAAACACGATTTCAGCTGTCATTGAGACTGTCACAACCATCGTTGTGACCCCAAAAGCAGTGGATTCAAAACTAATTTCGGTCATTTTGTACTATTTACTTTTAATACCTTCTCAGCTCCTTTCTCTATGAAATTGGACCTGTAAAAATCCGGAGTGTCATTGTTAATTTCAGCGACCCCAAAAATTATGGATTCGACACTACTTTCGATTATATTTAAAAACTCCCCCGCACCCCCCACCCCAAAGGGAACTGAACTTGGATTAAAGAATATTTGGATTGAAACTAATTACGTCAGTGTCCCCGAAAACTACTAATTTGACACAATTTTCGATTACTTTAATATGCCACTCTTCACTCGAAGTGGGCTGAACTTGGACTTTAAAATATCCGAAGTGTCACTATTCACCTCAGTGACCCGGAAAGTATGGATTCGACACTATTTTCGATTATTTTAATATCTCACCACATTGTAATACTCTAAATGTTTGAAAAAAATCATTACCATGAGTTCGAATTATAGAAACCAACACAGATAACCCTAAAGCCCCTTCACAAACAGAAAATGTTAAAAAAACTATACTAAAATACAATTCATAATCAAAAAAATTCAAATATAAATAAAGTAACCCAAACAAGCTCAACACAATAAATTCCAAACTTAACAATATAGATAATAAATGCTTACGTTTAGAACAAAAAGTTCACGCTCCTATTAGGATTAATGTTATAAATAATAAAGAAATGACAAGGGTTTTTATAGAAGTATAAAAGAGTTCATTGGAAGCCAAACTAGTGACTTTAAAACTCCGGAGTGTTACTATTCATCTCAGCGACCCCAAAACTATGGATTTGACACTATTTTCGATCATGTTTATATTTCAACCCCCCTTACCCCCCCCTCAAAAAGCGGCCTGAATTTGGACCTTAAAATATCCGGAGTACCGCTCTTCATCTCAGTGACCCCGAAAACTGTGGATTCGACACTACTGTATTTTCGATTATTTTTATATATAACTCACTCCCCTTCCTCACCTCAAAAGGGGCAGAATTTGGACTTTAAAATACTCCGGAGTGTCACTGTTCATCTCAGCGACCCCGAAAAGGATGGATTCGACAATAGTCTCGATGATTTTTATAGCTCACCCCCCTCGCCCTTATGGGTTCATGGGATGTCTTAACCCCACGTGGTTTGTCTCCTGATACTAAAAATCCTGTTTGTCACTATTTATCTCAGTGACCCCGAAGCGACCCCTAAAACTGTGGATTCGACACTATTTTCGATTATTCACTCTCCCCTCGCCGCCCAACCAAAAGGGTGCTGAACTTGGACTTATGGAAGGAAAGGAAACTCGTGTCCTCATCCCGAGGCGGCGCAGCTCTTTTCAGGCACACCCACAATGGATGTGAGCTGCATGTATCACATACCAGCCCTCCTGCCATTCTTAAATTTCTGGCAGTACCGGGATTCAAACTCGGGCCTCCGAGGACAGCAGCTAATAACACTAACCGTTACGCTACGGAGGCGGACACTTGGACTTATAAAAAATCTGGAATCTCACTATTCATCTCAGCGACCCCGAAAACTGTGGATTCGACACTATTTTCTTTTTTTATATATCACTCCCCCATCGCCCCCACCCCGAAAGGGGCTGAACATGGAATTTAAAAAATTCCGGAGAGTCACTATTCAATTCAGCGACCCCGAAAAGTATGGATTCGGCACCATTTTCGATAATTTTTATATCTCACCCCCGTCGCCCCCCGCTCCTAAGGGTGCCTGGGGTGCCTTACCCCCACGTGGTTTGTCTCATGATACAAAAAATCCGGAGTGTCACTATTCACTTTGGCGACCCCGGAAACTACTAATTCGACACTGTTTTCGATTATTTGTATATATCACTCCCCCCTCGGCCCCCCACTCCAAAGGGGGCTGAAATTGGACTTTAAATATCGGAGTGTCACTATTCATCTCAGCGACCACGAAAAGTATGGATTCGACACCATTTTCGTTTATTTTTATATATGGCCCCCTCGTCCCCCGCCCCTAGGGGTTCCTGGGGTGTCTTACCCCCATGTGGTTTGTCTCATGATACTAAAAAATCCGGAGTGTCACTATTCACTTTGGCGACCTCGGAAACTATGTATTCGACACTATTTTCGATTATTTGTATGTATCACCCCCCTCGTCCCCCACCCTAAAGGAGGCTGAAATTGGACTTTAAAAAATCGGAGTGTCACTACTCATCTCAGTGACCACGAAAAGTATGGATTGGACACTATTCTCTTTTATTTTGATATATGACCCCCCTCGCCCCCCCAGTCCTAAGGGTGTTTGGGGTGTCTTACCCCCACGCGGTTTGTCTCATGATACTAAAAATCCGGAGTGTCACTATTCACTTTGGCGACCTCGGAATCTATGTATTCGACACTATTTTCGATTATTTGTATATATCACTCCCCCCTTGCCCCCCACCCTAAAGGGGGCTAAAATTGGACTTTAAAAAATTCGGAGTGTCACTACTCATCTCAGCGACCACGAAAAGTATGGATTCGACACTATTCTCGTTTATTTTGATATATGACCCCCTCTCGCCCCCCAGTCCTAAGGGTGTTTGGGGTGTCTAACCCTCGCGCGGTTTGTCTCCTGATACTAAGTATCAAGTGTATCAAATTTGGTTGAAATCGCTCCAATGGTTTAGGAGGAGATGTGGTACGAACCCACCCACCCACCCACCCACCCACATACATACATACATACATACATACAATGACTTTTATATATATATAGATAGATAGATATAAGGAATCTGTTCCACGTACAACATCTTTTAGGCTGTGTCCGCTGGACTTAACCTGAAAAACTGACCATTCATGATATCTCCCTTACTAATCCTCCAGACAAAAAAATGCACATGATAAAAAAGTTTTAGAGATGGAATTCCATCACGTTTGGTCGATTTCCAGTCAGGTTGGTCTTGTACTGTATATACTGTGGAAGAGTAAAACCACCATTTCGTTTCCGATAAACCGCCAATCCATTCCGGGAACATGAAATGTTATTGACCTTTAAAACCTACCTTTGGACAGGTGGATGCCAAATATAAAGTTTGGCTCGAATATCTTCAGTAGTTTTCAAGTTGTAAGAAATACGCTTTACACGCAGCCGCTCTCGAGTTAAGTCCGATGGGACTTGTACCGAAAAACGGTCCGTTAATGATATCTCCCTTATTAATCCTCGTATCGAAATGGTGCACCTGAGAAAAAAGGTTTAGAAATTAATTTCCATTAAGGCAGGTAGATTTCCATTTTTGTTGTGTATATTTTGTGGGAGTGCAAAATCACTGTTTCGGTTTCATATAAACTCCCAGTCAGTTCAGGGATTTTGAAACAATATTTGCCCTAAAACCTACCCAAGGACAGATGGATTCTAAATATGAAGTTTGGTGGAAATATATCCAGTAGATTCTATCACTCGCGTACATACGGAGTAATTAAGGAAGAAAATAATACAGTTAAGAAAGGTGAAATTAATAGAAAATGGATTATAACTGAGGACAGCTGGATAACGACAAATATGTAAATGCCAAGTGAATGTATTGGAAAATCAAATGCCCCTCAATAAATTATGCTGGTGTGAGTTATGGATATAATAAAGCGGTAGCGCAGTGATTCTTAGGTATACAGATAAGAAGATGACTAATGGTGTTATTACTTAATCTATTCGAGGGCGGTTATAACCTCCAACGATATTCCGCCAATATCACGCAGAATGGTCGATTGACGCCTCTCTTGCCTTCTACGCAATGAACAACCACGAATTTCAAAGCATGATGAGGAAAATGGCAGTACGAAAACCAGAATGGTTTTCCTTTAAACCTTCCGTTTATTCAAAGATTTTAAAATGATAGGCATATCGAAACCTTCTCCGGGATGAGTATACTCTAAATATGAAGTTTGGTTGAGATCTATCCAGCCGTTTCGACGTGATGGTGGAACAGACAAACAGACAAACAAACAAACAGACAAACAGACAGACACGAAAAGTAAAAACCACCGATTTGGTCTTGAGTTTACCGAAAACGGATAAATATCTGAAAAAATGGCAAAACAAAATAAATTACAGACAGCGGACCCCCTACAACTTAATTTATATAGATGACAGTCACATGCTTGTAA
This sequence comes from Anabrus simplex, assembly GCF_040414725.1. Classification (NCBI taxonomy): domain Eukaryota; kingdom Metazoa; phylum Arthropoda; class Insecta; order Orthoptera; family Tettigoniidae; genus Anabrus; species Anabrus simplex. Next base: position 636,734,944 of record NC_090265.1, on the reverse strand, counting down.
TAAAAGGTTGAAGAGATTAATTACCCTATAAGTTAATCAATGATCTTACAAGAGCCATGCACCATACTCTGTCAAGCATTATTTTATATCATCAGTATTTACAAACAAATTTGACAAGCAATGTAAGATACAGCAAAATGAAATCATTTACCACCTGAGCAACAGCTCTATATATCATCCTACTGTCGACGGCCATAGTATTTAGTTGTTGGAAACGCATATCCACTTATGAAATAAAAGGCAAGGTTCTTGTTATTAGCACCTATTTTTGTTTTGCAATGTTTGGTACTCATTTTTGGAAAAAATGAATGCAAAGTTTTCATTTCCCTTCAACTGATTCATAAAGAATTGCATGATGGATAGGCTTTGAAGTGTTCACATCAGTAAAGGTACATATGAACAATATACAGAAAGGGAAAATTAACATTGAGGTAAGAAAGAGTCCTACCAGTGCATTGTGGAAAAATTTGTCACTCTGTACCAAAGAGTTTACCAGTAACTTGGATGGAAGTGCAGGATTTAGATTAATAGGTTTATTATTGCCACGTGAGCAAGTAGATCAGCTTACCATTGCAAAGTTTGGGGAGACAGTAGCTTACGCATAGTGATGAGGGTAATAAACAAGACTTTGTGTGTAATTTTTTTGTTTTTTTTGCAAGTTGCTTTACGTCGCACCGACACAGATAGGTCTTATGGCGACGATGGGACAGGAAAGGCCTGGCAGTGGGAAGGAAGCGGCCGTGGCCTTAATTAAGGTACAGCCCCAGCATTTGCCTGGTGTGAAAATGGGAAACCACGGAAAACCATCTTCAGGGCTGCCGACAGTGGGGTTTGAACCTACTATCTCCCGAATACTGGATACTGGCCTCACTTAAGCGACTGCAGCTATCGAGCTCGGTTGTGTGTAATTTACATGTACTTGTGACAAGTATCAGACTATTACACTGCCAATTTACTCATAAGCACAATATTTCAGAAGCTTTTCCTTTAGTTATTAAGCCAGTGTACAGAGCACTAGCCTCACCGAACTCCTAAAGAAATGTACACATATGTGAATACACAGAATCCTTTGCCCAGGAGACAGTAGGAAAATTCAGCAACATGCTTGTCATGAAAGCGATATGCTACTATTATGAACATGGCACAATAAGAAAGCGGAGAGACAACAAGAGATTTGCAGAGGATCATGAGAGAGAGAAAGAATACCGTTATGAGGGTATTAAATAGTGAATGGATCTCCGTTGCTTTCCCTTGTTTTTCTAATTTTCACAATATTCAGAACATATGTGCATTAATCTTTCTTTCAAAATTATTTGCAGGATTGTAAGTGAAACTTGACAACCTGTTTGTACATTAGATAATGTAAATTTTGATTGGAAGCATTTCTTGATAGGTCTATTATTCTGGTAGGTGGGGTCTCACCAAGTGGTATGAAAAATAATTTCAAAATAATTTAAAAGCTGTTAACCTCCGTCTAATAAACATCTCAAAATATCATTGTCCCAAGAACCAGCATCATTAAAAAAAGCATAAACGGTAATAAAGTCTTATAATTGAAGTAAAATGAGCCACTGTGTCGAGGCTTTTGTCGCAATTTTCAACCAATCAAGAATTCGGGTTGTAATGCTCTGTGAATGGCATCACACGTAATAGGAACAAATCCACTGATCGTGTTGTGAGCAATCCTAAATCTGTAAGATGCAGACATGTACGAGTCACCAGTGGCCAGAAATCTGCGGGCCTAAATAAATATATTTGCACTGTTAATTGTAGTACCTTCAAATTATGAATTCAAATTGATGTGCATAAGTGCATCTGTTTTCAGTCCTTTTTAATCAATACTTTATTAGCAACCTGTGGAATGCAACGAAATGTACCTGCCACTAATCTTTTATTTCAATTTATTTTGCCATGGACATAGTTGTTTCGGAGGTGAACGCCACTTCTAATTTAAAACTTTTACAAATCGTTGTGAATAATGAATTTAACAATACTGTCAGCCTTTCTTCAAAACTTATACTTTTCCAGTAATTTGTTTGTCTGATTTCTATTAGTGGCTTTATTTTCGTCATTAATTCCTTATAAGTACTGATGGACAGTCGGTACTAGTTCTTGAATTTTTCTTCGTCATTCCACAACGAAGGCACAAGTTGGTGGAATTCTCCGAGACTCCCACGTTGAAGGGAAATTTACCTTGTCCACTGCGATCGTCTGGATCTTTTCTTATCCTAATATATTCATACATTAGAATAATATCTTCACCCGAATTATCACTTTCACAACACATTTTTTTCCGCTCGTGAATATGACTACGTCTGTAGCCTGTACGGTAGTGGGCGGGAGTATCAGCTGCTTCCTTCTCGATCGATGACCAGTGTGACAAGGTAAATGAATTTAGTCGTTAGTGCTCGATGGCAGCTGGTTGCTCTTAATCGTTCGATGCTCTGTGCGACAGGGAGCTTACGCTGAACAAGAACCTTGTAGGGGGATGGGAAGATTAGAAGGGATGAGCAAGGAAGAGTTAGGTACCATCCCGGAAGTTGCCTGGAGTAGAAGTGGGAAATCATTGAAAAACCACTTCGAGTGGGGCTGAGTTTGGAATCAAATCCCCTTCTACTCAGTTGACCTCCCAAGGCTGAGTAGACCCCGTTTCAGCTCTCGTAACACTTTTCAAGTTTCGTGGCAGAGTCGGGAATAGAACCCGAGCCTCTAGAGGTGACTGCTAATCACACTAACCACTTCACCACAGAGGTGTACACTATAATAATAATAAGAAGAATTTTAAGAAATGATGGTAGTGATCGCTGGCCTCGCTTTGTATGGTAGCGTGCCTGCCTCTTACCCTGTGGCCGCGGGTTTGAAGTCCACTCAGCCTACATGATTACAATTGAGGAGCTGCTTGACGATGATATGGTGGCCCCGGTCTAGAAAGCAAAAATAACGGCCGAGAGAGTTCGTCGTGCCGAGACATGACACCTCGTGATCTGCAGCCCTCCGAGCTGTGCAGTGGTCGCTTGGTAGGCCATGGCTCTTCGGGACTCTTGTGCCATGGGGTTTGGTTTGGTTTGGTTTTGTTCGGATGGTAGTGATCAAGGTGAGAACGTAAATCATTATTACATGAATATTGTATTCACAAAAATATCAGGTAACTTTTACGATCCTTAATTACAACAATTTCCGTATATAGAAAACATAGTTTGAAGAAAGGCTGAAGATAACACTTTCAATAAGGAGCCAGAACTTCAACTACAGTAATATATTTTGAAGAACGGCTGAAGATAACATTTTCAATAACGAGCCGGAACTTCAACTACAGTAATATCTAAAAGAAATCAGTGAGTTTGATTTTAAGTGACCCCATTAGCGGCTATTTAAATGTAACATTTATTGTTCCGTAGCCAACGTTTTGAATTTGATTTACTTTATTTCTTCGTCTACTGATTGTTTTGCGTGTCTCCATTAGCACTAAACATTCGTATGCTCATCCCGAGGTTGTGCAGTTGTTTTCCGGCAAATCCCCAAAGGATGCTATCTGTATATACTTGTGTAACCACATACCAGCCTTCTTGATAATCTTGAATTCCTGGCATTATCGGGAATCGCACACCGGCCTCCAAGGACGGCAGCAACTACTAGTGCAAACTGTTGCAATACGCAAGTGGAATCCGATAGTGCTGATTCTGACCGAACCTTCATCGTTCTGTGACAATCGTCTCGCATTTCTTATTCTATTTTGATTGCTTTTCCGCCATTAATAGTGTTCCCTAACAGCCCATCACGTAACCTGGCGGGGTACCGCGGTGAGGTAGTGGTGATGGTGGTGGGGGTTATATACGCATATCTGCGGTTGGAAACCAATTGTCTGTAAGAATGTCGTGTGTCCAGTTGTTCTCTACGAATGTGAAAGCTGGTCAGCCAGCGTGAATTATGAAAAAATCTATATATCGTGGAGATGCCTATGCTGCAATGGGTACTACATCTCTCGCGTGTGAACCACGTTAGAAACATTCCCGGACATTTTCCCTAACATATTTTCTCCCGAGGAAATTTTTCCCTGTTGCATTTCTACCCCAAATCATTTCTTGCCTGAAATGCTTCTTTTCATTTCTTTCCCTCACAAAATCATTCATCAGCAATCACATTATTTTGTTTTCATGGAAATAGTACAAAAAATTTAAGTGGAATTTCAAACAAACCTCAGATTATAACATCACTTCGGGATGGCGAAAACGTGTCAAGGGCTAAGTTCTTAAGGAGAAATATCCGTGAATGCGTCAGAAATGATGATGTGCGAGAAATCATGGGAAAGTTGCACATAAATTAAATGATGCATGAAACTCATCCCCATTAGTACTTGCATCACAGGAGAGATTCCAGCATCAAAAGGAGTACTGGACGTGTAATAAGAAGTCAGAATGCAGAACAGCACCTATAACCACAGGCAGGGGTAATACAATAAATGTAGTGAACGAAGTAATTCTTGCTCGTGCTCTCAATTAGGAAGAAGTTCAGGCAGATCGTACTTGTAATAATTTAAAGAGGTTTGTTTTTTTTTTTTTTTTTTTGCGTCGCGCCGACACAGATAGGTCTTATGGCGACGATGGGATAGGAAAGGCCTAGGAATTGGAAGGAAGCGGCCGTGGCCTTAATTAAGGTAAAACCCCCGCATTTGCCTGGTGTGAAAATGGGAAACCACGGAAAACCATCTTCAGGGCTGCCGACAGTGGGGCTCGAACCAACTATCTCCCGATTACTGGATACTGGCCGCACTTAAGCGACTGCAGCTATCGAGCTCGGTAAATTTAAAGACTAGAGTGAAGGAATATCCCGAGGTGATCCCAACACAATTGATTCGAGCAGAATTGCCAAGAGTTGTGTGCGATGTTTTATGTCATTTACCTGAAAACTTAAAGCGAACTCTTGAGACGGGATAGTAGGCTAGATCACTTACCTCAACCTAAAGCAATCAATGATTTATGGAAAGTACCCACCGATATAGAAATAATTGAACGTTCCATTATCGTGGGTTACACCGCTTATAAAGAGTAATAATAATAATAATAATAATAATAATAATAATAATAATAATAATAATAATAATAATAATAATAATAATAATAATGTTATTTGCTTTACGTCCCACTAACTACTTTCACGGTCTTCGGAGACGACGAGGTGCCAGAATTTAGTCCCGCAGGAGTTCTTTTACGTGCCAGTAAATCTACCGACACGAGGCTGTCGTATTTGAGCACCTTCAAATACCACCGGACTGAGCCAGGATCGAACCTGCCAAGTTGGTTTAGAAGGCCAGCGCCTTAACCGTCTGAGCCACTCAGCCCGGCAAATATAAAGAGTAAGAAATGATTCTAGAATACTAAAGTTAGCTGGGTCATTTCACACTGTGAAACTTAATCTATGTTGCATGTAACCTTTTTTAAATATTTGGTAATACATTTTAATAAAAATAAATCTGATTTCTATTGGATAAACGGGCAACAGTGAAAAAAATGTCCTGGAGAATTTCATTTTCGGTAGAGTGGGTGTAGGGAAAAAGAGTCCGAGGTTAAATATTATTTTAGGAGAATGTGTCAAGGGCTAAGTTCTTAAGGAGAAATGTCCGTGAATGCGTCAGAAATTATGATGTGCGAGAAATCATGGGAAAGTTGCGCATAAATTAAAAGATGCAAGAAACTCATCCCCATTGGTACAGTCTCCATCACTTGAAATAATATAACAATATCGGGATTAAATATTTTACGGTAGTTTACGCTATTTAAATAAACAACATGTTCTGTGTTCTTTACTTTGATATAAGATATTTCCATTTTTAGATAATTAGTATTGAAAATACAATCGCTGATGAAGGCCGAGTTGTCGAAGAGGTCAATACAAGGATTACCACAGTCTGGATGAAATGGTGGACAACAGCCGGCGTCACTTGCAACCGAAGGATGAAAGATAATCTCAGATCAGAAATCTATCGCACTGTCATCCAACCTGTTGCACTGTATGGTTGCGAATATTGATCTATTACTACTGGGCAGAGCGTCGACTATACTTCATGGAGCCGAAGATACTGAGGTGGACAACTGGCCACATTAAACTAGATCGTATTTACAATTAAACAATCAGGGAGAGATTTAGCGTTGAGCCGAATCAAGAAAGAATGCACGAGATCCATTTACAATAGTTTGGACATGCACTAAGGACAGAAGCCGATACTATCACGAAAACAGTCGTCGGGAAGAGACCAAAGGGTCGACCAACCCAGCGATTCGTAGATACTCTTCACAAAGATCTGAAGAGCGTCAATCTCCACCCCGACATAGTCCAGGACAGAACTAATTGGAGACAACGAATCCACGTAGCGGACCGCGTCACACTGAAAAACAAGGAGAAGCAGAACTGCAAAAATCACAAAAATTAGAAAAACTGCTATAAAATGTGACAATAAGAAATATTTCTGATGAAATAGCTGAATGATTCTAGAGCAAGTCTGCACAACTGACTGATACCGGGCAACGTGGCCCTCATGCTGTCCAACGTTTTCCTCTGCGGCAAAATTAAGATACTGTAGGCCGTCAGAAGAAGGTAAAGACATTCTGTATGTAAACAAGTACCTTATGTTTCCCACGTAGCGCGAATCGAACAGGCCAGCCTCTCGCTGGAAAACGAAGCATGTTTGATCAAATAAACCTGACAGGAAACTGGCTTATCTGAGCACTTTAAAATACTAACGGACTTAGTCAAAACTGAATTCGCCAGCTTAAGTTGAAAAGGTTTTGGAAGAAACTTTGTCACCACGATTATTGTACCTATTTTGGTTCAAGTTCCGTATGGTGTAGGCAGAAAACGTACCGGCCTTGGTATCATTGATGAAGTGCGAACAATCACCTTAATATTTGCTAAATGAAAAAGGTAACACCTTATGGCGATGGGATTTCGGGGATAGATATAGGAGGGGGATGGCGAAATTAAATGGCGTATGGCTTTTAGTGCCGGGAGTGTCCGAGGACATGTTCGGCTTGCCAGGTGCAGGTCTTTTGACTTGACGTCCGTAGGGGACCTGCGCGTTGTGATGAATATGAAATTATGATGAAGACGACATATACACCCAGTCCTCGTGCCAGCGAAATTAAACAATGATGGTTAAAATTCCCGACCCTACTAGGATCGAACCCGGGACCCCTGTGGCCAAGGGCCAGCACGCTAACTATTTAGCCATGGAGACGGACGGGGATGGCGAAGTGTTAGATTTATAGATCCGATAATGTAGAGTCAATTGTTTACTTCTATGACTATGATTTACATTGCACATAAAGTGAAACAGGCACGGAAGTCACCAAGGAAACTATTTTTCACCATTTATTGCGTCTCCGCTTGTCCCATGCGCAACTCTAATGAGAACTGAATTTAATGTGGGAAACAATATCAACATAGTACTCTGGGAATCTACAATACCATTTGCATCACTTACACGTATCTAAGTCTAAAGCAATACACACTAACGTGGTTTCCTTATAACGAAATGCAGAAATAATTCTCGGAATAATCCATACTTTATTTCTATGCACAGCAACGCTTTCTGCAAGTGTTCTCTCTCTCTCTCTTTTATTTACAATTTGTTTTACGTTGCACCGATACAGATACGTCTTACGGCGACGATAAAATAGGATAGGACTAGTAGTGCGAATGAAGCGACTGTAGCCTCAATTAAGGTACACACGGCGAGTTGGCCGTGCGGTTAGGAGCGTGCAGCTGTGAGCTCGCATCCGGGAGATAGTGGGTTCGAACCCCACTGTCGGCAGCCGTGAAGATGGTTTTCTGTGGTTTTCCATTTTCAGGCAAATGCTGGGGCTCTCCCTTAATTAAGGTCACGGCCGCTTCCTTCCTATTCCTAGGCCTTTCCTGTCCCATCGTCGCCATAAGACCAATCTGTGTCGGTGCGACGTAAAACAACTAGCAAAAAAGAAGGTAAAACATGGTTTTCAAATAGAAAACCACGAGAAATCATCTTCAGGGCTGCCGACAGTGGGGTTCGAGCCCACTATCTCCAGTAACCCAAACCGCGAGGCCACTTGCAAAAATGTTCTCTTCTGAGGGAACGTATACACATTCAACATTCTCTGAACAATTTTGAGTATCTTATGATAGGATATACGAAAACCCCTTTGACCTAAAATATGGCTTTAGAACTGTTCGTGTACTGTGCGTCGCGTAGAATATCGAGAGTCACGCAGGAATGTACAGTAGAGTAATTTTGGCTTCATAAATTCGCAACTATATTATTTTTTGCTACTGGCTTTACGTCGCACCAACACAGATAGGTCTTATGGCGACGATGGGATAGGAAAGGCCTAGGAATTGGAAGGAAGCGGCGTGGCCTCACGGTACAGCCCGAGCATTTGCCTGGTGTGAAATTGGGAAAACATGGAAAACCATCTTCAGGGCTGCCGACAGTGGGATTCGAACCCACTATCTCCCGGATGCAAGCTCACAGGCGCGCGCCCCTAACCGCACGGCCAACTCGCCCGGTCCATTCGCAACTATAAATAAAATTGATATATAACTGTTTAATAACACTTTTGTAATAGAGCAATGCCAATGCCCACTCTATCCTGAGTCATGCGGTAATGGAGAATTAATGAAGGGTGAAGAAAATGAAGTTGCTCTTGCTCAATTCTGGGCGAAAATTATTTAATTTTATTTAGAAATGGAATTACTTAGTTGTTCTTTTGTAATATTCTATTAAATTGTACAAATGTGCTAAAATTATATTAAAATTTGTATAGCTTCTGACTCGAGTAAATAAATACTGTTTAACGAAAATGAATATCCACAGCCTGTTTCAGTCATTTGACCGAGTCAGGAATAGAATGAATGAAGCCTTATCTAGCGGCGAGGATAGGAATTGTACCGGCTGCTGAAGCCTGTCGCACTCCTCTAATAATAATAATGTTATTTGTTTTATGTCCCACTAACTACTCTTTTACGGTTTTCGGAGACGCCGAGGTGCCGGAATTTAGTCACGCAGGAGTTCTTTTACGTGCCAGTAAATCTACCGACACGAAGCTGACGTATTTGAGCACCTTCAAATACCACCGGACTGAGCCAGGATCGAACCTGCCAAGTTGGGGTCAGAAAGCCAGCGCCTTAACCGTCTGAGCCACTCAGCCCGGCACCGCACTCCTCTGGGGCAATGGTTAATGACTGACAGATGAAATGAAATGATAGTGGAGAGTGTTGCTGGAATGAAAGATGACAGAGGAAACAGGAGTACCCGGTGAAAAACCTCTCCCGCCTCCGCTTTGTCCAGCACAAATCTCACACGGAGTGACCGGCATTTAAACCACGGAACCCAGAGGTGAGAGGCCGACGCGCTGCCGTCTCTCATCCCGCTGCAGGCTCTCATCTTCAATACTAATTATTATAAATGGAAATTTCTTATATCAAAGTAAAGAACACAGAACATGTTGTTTGGGCTTCAAATTCTGTTTATTATGTGGTTAAAACGGCAAAGGATGAAAATATGCTTTGAAGTTAGGTTCAGTAATCGGCAGCGGCTAGTGTTGGCCGTTCGACACTTTGTTTTGAAACTATGCTTTTACGCCACACCAACACAGATAGGTCTTACGGGAACGAAATGCCTAGGAGTCGGAAGGAAGCGACCGTGGCCTTAATTGATGTACAGCCCCAGCATTTGCCTGGTGTTAAAATTGGAAATTACAGAAAACCATATTCAGGACTGCCAACAGTGGGGTTCGAACCAACAATCTCCCGAATGTAAGTTGATAGTTACGTGATCGAAACCGCGTGATCTATAAAAACAATGAGACTGTTGCGACGTAGTTACACGAGTATAACTCCAACTGGGCATTTACAGCAGTATGTCATTGACTCGTTTGCTTTCATTTAACATTATTTACAGCTGATGGCAGAGCTGTTGAAGGTCCAACCAGCCTTAGGACTGAAGACTGAACACATACATATACGTTCCGGTCCGAAAATATAATTATTCAATCCCCAGTGATATAATATTCTTCTGAAAGGAGATTTACGAACAGAAGGAAAGAGGGCAAACTCAAACAATGGCTAGAGATGTATTTGGTATCTCTACAGAAAACTAATTCTGTAGTACAGTTATGTTTGTCCCGTAGTATACAACCACTGGTCAGCAGAACGTTATGACGAGGTCCGTTGTAGATATCGTCTTTTTCCTGGCTGTTCCCAGTTTCCTGTGTTAGGCATTTTTTTACAAGTATTTAATTAATTAGCTACTTGCTTTACGTCGCACCGACACAGATAGGTCTTACGGCGATGATGGGACAGGAAAGGACTAGGAGTGGAAAGGAAGCGGCCGTGACCTTAATTAAGGTACAGCCCCAGCATTTGCCTGGTGCGAAAATGGGAAACCACAGAAAACCATTTTCAGGGCTGCCGACAGTGGGGTTCGAACCTACTATCACCCGAATACTTGATACTGGCCGCATTTAAGCGACTGCAGCTATCGAGCTCGGTTTAAAAGTATTAAGTTCACTTCTGCGGCCGAATGCCTTTCCTGACGGCAAACCATTGTGGAGGGACGCCATTACTATTGCATTCTTCTGTGGTGTTTCTTTCAGTGTTATGTATTGTATGCAAGTGAAGATCTTTTTTTTTTTTGCTAGGGGCTTTACGTCGCACCGACGCAGATAGGTCTTATGGCGACGATGGGATAGGAAAGGCCTAGGAGTTGGAAGGAAGCGGCCGTGGCCTTAATTAAGGTACAGCCCCAGCATTTGCCTTGTGTGAAAATGGGAAACCACGGAAAACCATCTTCAGGACTGCTTATAGTGGGATTCGAACCTACTATCTCCCGGATGCAAGCTCACAGCCGCGCGCCTTTACGCGCACGGCCAACTCGCCCGGTCAAGTGAAGATCATTAAGGCAATTTCTCAGATTCGTAGCTAGGGGAATAGACCAGAAAGTTTAAATCCTCGATCTGGGCGGGAATTGAACTCCAGACCTGTTGAATCGAAGCCCACTACAATGATCATTCAGCCATAAATCCGGACTCTAAATGTGTAAGTTGCTTTACGTCGCCCAAACACTACCATAAACGCATTCGGGAAGATAGAGGATAACCTGAGGAACCAAGTAAGCTCAACAAGTCTGCAGGAGAACGTGCCAGAGAATACTGAGAGTGCAAGAACTTAGGGCGTGCCCGCGGAGGCACGTACAGCCCAGCCCATCTTCCGCGCCTGTGAAGCTTCTGGACTGGAAGCCGGCTGTGGATGATGAAGTCGCTGGAGACCTCTGGCAGACAATCTCTGACCTCCAGCAGCTCGCACAGGTTAACCAGGGCCGATGGGAAGAGGGACGTTAAGCGGCCGAGTTTGACAGAATTTGGCAAGCTGCCCGAAAACGCTTAAAAATATTGTTGTTACATCTAATTCGTTCTACCTGTCAGTAAGACGTATTCTACGCCATAAGCCGTGCTTTCCTTTTTCCTCGTGATTAGACGTTACACCTTGCATCGAAGGTTTTTGACGACGTTACGAGGGGAACTGGCTAGGATTGGAAAGGTATAAGCGGTGGCCTTAATTAACCATCCGGCGATGTTGTAAAACGTAAAACAGTACCTAATTTCATACAGTAAAAACGTAATTAGGGGACTGGTATATTAATCTTCCACTTCTATTCTAGATGCCTTTGCTGACGAGACATAGTGCTTAAAGTGCACTATGTCTTCTGGTATGAGCTAGAGCAATTTTGTTACTTTCATTGATCTGTCTCAGTCATATTCTTGGCTTTGACTGAGGTATGAGCGGTGCAGACAATGCCATTCCTTATGCAGCCAGTCCCTGCTGTGAATGGTGCGAAAATGTTGCTCATAAGGTAGGTCGGTGCATCCATTTCAGTGGGCTTGGCAGACTGATATGTAATAACAAGTTCTAGTTCAGTGAGGAAAGCAACGGGAAACTACCTCACTCTTCATTTCGCTAGTACGCTTCTTCAGTGATGCCTAGGCCATCTATGACAGCTGGTGGATGAGCCTTCGGGATGAGAACTGAACATATATTCTATTCTAAGGTGGGCCCTTGGCCCTGGGACTAGGTGTTTTTGAAGTCCCAAACATCTCTGCAACTCATACACCACACACAAAACCACACACTATACAACGAGGCAGATGCCGCCCACCCTCGTCTGCCTCAGTCCAAGAATTTCGTTATCAGTGAACTCTTGAAAATAAGTATTGACACTTTGATAACAGAATAAGTTTTCCAAGCACGTGTGCCGAGGTGCAATTGGCTTTATATCCCCCAACGTTTCATTGGAGACTGTGCGCGGTACTTTAAAGACTATGTTCTCTATGAAGTTCAGCATCGATGTCCATACATTAAATAGTAAATTAAAGAAGCCAGCAGGACTAGGAGTAGGAAACAGACATCCGACCGATGGTTGCCATCTACTACAACACACCGAACAGCGCCAAACAACTTAGCACAGAAAAATTACGGTCCACGTAGAAAAATATTCGGCACAGCTGAACTTTGATGATAAGGAACTAGAAAGTTCTGGACACTGTAGTCGGCGAAACATTCAAACTTATAAAATCAACTAGACCTGGGTCTACAAGCCAGCCTTTTCAATACGTATTTACTTAAGAATTTCGTATCTGTTTAAAGGTTTCCGTAGAATTTCGATAATGTATTATCCGAAAATACATTCTTTCCAAGGGAACCTTCACTCCTGAGAGAAAAACAAGTACATAGTGTCATTTTAATATCCATACTTTCCATCTTGGGCTTCAGAGCGAAGACTTGTAAACATTGTACCCATAGAATATAATTTTGTTCCCCTTCGCTTTTAACATAACATGCGGTTTGCTAACCATTACTGAAATTTTGGTTTTACGTCCTATTGACTAGTTTCTTACGATTATATAGAACGTCGAAGTGCCAAAATTTTGTCCCTCAGAGTTTTATTTGAGCAACCTGGGTTCCGAAAACTAGTCTGAGACACTCAGCCATGAAATGTAAATTATTTCATAGCAACATAATTCATAATAATTGCATTTTAAAAGTTTTGTTTCATGTTTCGGCGAAATGATTTCTGAAAACTGTCTAGTTAGGCTAACATATTCGAGATAATTGGTTTCTGGAGAATGTTTAATCCAGTTAAATAAAGTTCAGGCTAATGAGTAAAAGTGGTCGGAAACGCTGTTAAAAGAGACGGTAGCACTCACGTAATTCTCACATCTTGATATTAGCAGATATGTCCCACTCGCTGGCTGAGTGGTCAGCGTACTGGCCTTCGGTTCAGAGGGTCTCGGGTTCGATTCCCGGCCGGGTCGGGGATTTTAACCTTAATTGGTTCATTCCAATGGCTCGGGGGCTGGGTGGTTGTGATGTCCCCAACATCCCTGCAACTCACACACCACACATAACACTATCCTCCACCACAAAAACACGCAGTTGCCTACACATGGCAGATGCCGCCCACCCGCATCGGAGGGTCTGCCTTACAAGGGCTGCATCCGGCTAGAAATACCCACACGAAATTATTATTATTAGCACATATTGCTCGTAAAAGTAATTTATCTTTTAATTATCACTACTGTCCATGTTGAGATTATCTGTCTATTGTCTTGGCACATGCTTATGTAATTGAGTACCCTACATTGCTATGAACTAGTTTTCCTTATAGCGCTAGATGGATTAGATTGTGTTCATTATTCCAGTCGATGAGCAAAGCACTTATTGTCTGAACATATCTCCTTTCCATCTTAATTAAGAATTACGTAAGGTAGGATGCATTAACAACCAGTTGGTCGGTATTTACCAGTCACAATATGAAGCGAATTTGGAATACTTACCACTCAGCGGAATTCATTTTCATTTTATGAGAAGAGTTCTCTGTTCCCGACAGTAAGTTTGCAAAGGTTTGTCACACTACTTCCATTATTAAACTAGGTTTATGCGTTTTAATTTTCAATACTACATCATTGAAATACACATACCAGGTGGCCGTCGGCGCCTTATATTCTATTTACATATGTCCCACATGCACTAATGATGAATGAGATATCTAACAACTCATTTTCACAGGGGTACTACTGCCTGCAGGTAGGTAACGTCAGAATACCAAGAGATAACAACGGGACGGCCACTCAGTGCTACTCCTTGGTGTTAGCAAGCCTCGTTTTCGAACGCTCAATTGTAGGATGGAATTTGGTACAGCAGCACTACATTTGCTGTCAACATATCGACAATGACTGGTCTGTTCACAAACGACGAATGCACAGGACATAATTTTAATTTATGAAGGTTTTGGTCGGAATGCAACCGAAGCTCGCTGACGGTATGAGCAGGAGTTTCAAAATTGCCGCATACCTCCTATACACGTACGGTATTTTTCCGAAAAGAAGAGCTAATGGATCGTTCAAGGCACATACCACTCCTGTACGTGTATAAATTACGGTATTTATGGGGTATTTCCAAGTGCATCCTGTTACAAAAAGTGTGTTGTAAAATAACTGCTGTTTGTTTCACATCCATAATGTAGCTAGCAACTTGTAGCGCTCCTTTGTAAACCAGTGACTAGGCAGCCCGTTCATCATTATTGCATGCGGGACACTTATAAGAAGAAAGTGCGGGGCTGGAGGGCCTCCTGGTATAAATGTTTAATCATCTGTGATTATTTAGAGAAAGCTAATTTGTGAACTTAAAAGAATCAAAACTAAATACCTTGCATTCTTTAAGTGTAGCCAGATTTGTGAACAAAAGTAATCTCCCTACAGGCCCAAAGTCTCCCTTGGAGAATGGCAGGTAAAGACTTCCATTTCCCATAATCTCGACACTAACCAGATGGGATTTAGTGGTTACCTGGGTGTACATTCACCCTTTCTCCCAGGAATTAACTTGGCTCTTATTTCGGGTGCAGACTGGGTGAACCCCAGGACCATGTGCCTCTCCAGAACTGGAAGTCTCGTTCCGAATTTTTTAGATGGAGAATGGAACCCACATCCTTCCGCGTGAACCGAGCACCTCATTATGCCGTTGGCTACACAAACCCTTAACAAATGACTAACCACAAAATAATATTCTCCCTTGCCTAAGGAGTTGTAGGAAGATTCAGATGGCCACGGGCTCAATTCCTGACCATGGCGGGAATTTTATCCAGCTCGGGGACTTTGTATCTTGTTCGCTTCAGAACACCTCTTCATACACACAAACCACACTACCATCTACCAGATAAATACTCAATAATGAATACATCCCCACCCCCACATAAAATTGGTGTTAAGAAAGGCATCCGACCGTAAAATTGGGCCAATCTATATGAAGTACGAATCCCAATAAACTGAGAAAGAATGACAGTATATAGAAGACTTACGTGCAAAGAAAACAAACTGAATTTTATTATGTTTAACGCGAGAGGTCGTACCCGCAGCAATTTGCCCCACTTTTAAATATTTGTTGATAATTTCGTTGTAGGGCTTAGGGCTATCGTTTCATCGCCCCCCTCCCTCTCTCTCGCCTGACGTTGATTATCGTCAGTGTATTGCCTGCTGCGTTCCGGAGTAGTTAAGTTTTCTTCCACTCTCGCATCTGCCGCGGCATATTGCCGTCATGCGACCCCTCGCGTAGTGCATTCTTACATGACTGCATTTCCAAGAAAGTTTCTTAAATAAAGTTCATGAGGTTTATGTTGGCATTCAGTGAAGTGGTGCTGTAGTTTTATCTTGAATTGTGACCAAATCATTCATTGAAATGTACAAATGGAAACGTTGCGGCAATTTGCTCACGCGCGACCTCTCGCGCTCTTTAAAAACTCTCCTAACTTTACCAAATTTTTCGACAAAATTCATTAATATTTTGACATTGAGAAAATATTGTTACTGGGTAGTTATGTTAGTACTAGTCGAAAGGCAGTTACACAGGGTACATATTTATATCAGAGCATTCACCGCAAAAGGAAAATAGCAGCTCATTAAAATATGAAGTGTGAGCAATTTGCCTTCGCGCGACCTCTCGCGTTCTAAAACGGATGCGACCTCTCGCGTGTTAAGGACGTTACGAACTCCAAGATTGTATCAGTAACACGGATTCTTCGCCGTTTAACCGGTAAAGTAAGTGGACTTGTGTCCTCATCTCGAGGTTGTGCAGCTCTTTTCAGGCAGATACCCAATGAAGGTGAACTGCATGCATAATTTTAACCACATACCGGCCCTCCTGCCATTCCTAAATCGCTGGCAGTTCCGGGAATTGAACCCCTCCCTCGGACGACGGCAGCTGATAGTGCTAACCACTACGCTACGGAGACGGACGTTTAAACAGTACCCTCTATCTTCATTCGTAAGTGTCTAAGGTAATCATTTACTTGCATAGTTAACAGTGTGTGCTGGGGCGTCGTCAGTTTTATTGGATTGTGGCAATTCAGACAATGTTCGGGAAATGTCTACGTAGAGAGTTGTTTAAAAATCAAACAGTTGAAAAACCAGTTTTTGGCTATATAAAATAAACATCTAATGATGTTTTAAGTCCCACTAACTGATGTTATGGTTTTCGAAGACGCCGAGGAGCCGGAATATTGTCGCGAGGGAGTTCTTTTACGTGCCGATAACCTTAAACGTCTGAGCCACTCAGCCCGGCAGGGAAATATCGAAAAATGTGCCAGTCTACGGGACTCAAAACCCAGTCACTCGGATAAGTGCGTTAAAAATCTCCTTTTCTTTTTTGCTAGTGGCTTTACGTCGCACCGACACAGAGATGTTTTATGGCGATGACGGGATAGGAAAGGCCTGGGAGTTGGAGGAAGCATCCGTGGCCTTAATTAAGGTACAGCCCTATCATTTGCCTGGTGTGAAAATGGGAAAGCACGGAAAACCGTCTTCAGGGCTGCCGACAGTGGGATTCGAACCCACTATCTCCCGGATGCAAACTCACAGCCGTATGCCCCTGACCGCACGGCCATCTCTCCCGGTAAGGATCTCGTCAAAGAAGGCCGATATACAAGAGAATGCCTCCAACCCTTTGATTTTGAAGTAATTACCTTCTGAAACACCTGCAGGACAAGGAATGAGGTACTCGGAATTATCTTTATACGAAACTCTTGACTGGAATCATAAGCCCCTTATGCTGAGTAGGCTACTTCAGTTTTACTGCTATTTTTCTAAAGATCTTTGATACAGATAACATGACCGGGATCATAATGTCCTTTCTTTCTAATTTATCCGTGTAATAAAGAGCCAAATAATCAATAAAACTAAAAATAGGAAGTCCATACATAAATGTTTTGGTTTTATGTATCTCTTTCGCTAAAGTTTAGTGCTACACCGGAAAGTGTATTCCGTGGTGTAGGAGTAGCGTGCCTGCCTGTTACCCGAAGGACTCGGATTAGATTCCCGGTCAGGCCAGAGATTTTTCTCTCGACCTGAGGGCTGGTTCGAGGTCCACTCTGCCTACGTGATTAGAATTGAGGAGCTATCTGACGGTGAGATGGCGGCCCTGGTCGAGAAACCCCAGAATAACAGCCGAGAGGTTTCGTCGTGCTGACCACACGACCACTCGTAATCTGCAGGCCTTCGGGCTGAGCAGCGGTCGCTGGGCATGCCAAGGCCCTATCAAGGGCGTTAAGTGCCGTGGGGTTTGGTTTTCCTGGAAAGTGCATTAACGAAGAGCAACAAAATAAACATCTAAACGTCTAAGCCACTCAGACCGGCAGGGAAATATCGGAAAATGTGCCATCTCTTTCTTCTTCGAATTAACTTGCTATCGTCGCTACGTTTTTTTTTTATTGTAGTGATAAATGTATGTTCGCAGGTAGCACCGACATGCTGTGTTACGAGCTTAAGAGAACAAGAAAAATGCTTATACTTTTTCTGTTTGATAAAGGCATATATTTTGCGATGCTTTAGCGATGTCAAGGAGAATAATACCATGATCTTCCTTTTGCTTAAGAGTCCTTGAGGCAAGCGTTTATGACAGGTGAATAAATAAACACGCCACAGCTAGATGTAAACTCACCTCAATGTATCTTAGAACGAGATACGATCGAAATTCCTGGACGGTTATTCTTTAATTCACTTTTCCTTTTTTGCAACTTGCTTTACGTCGCACCGACACAGATAGGTCTTATGTAGACGATGGGACAGGAGAGGGTTAAGAATGGGAAGGAATCGGACGTGGCCTTAATTAGGGTACAGCTCCAGCATTTGCCTGATGTGAAAATGGGAAACCACGGAAAACCATTTTCAGGGCTGCCGACAGTATGGTTCGAACCCACTATCTCCCGAATACTGGATACTAACCTCACTTAAGGGACTGCAGCTATCGATCTTGGTCTCTTTAATTTACTCTACGAATCAGTGAATATTAGATGGGCTATATGTTGGTCATTACTGTCATTAGTACAGCCCATATGTTTAGTTATTAATATCCGATATGTTAGAATATAAACTAATTCACTCATTCCGAAGGAAAAACACATGTCATTATTTTCGTTTATTTACGTTTTTGCAGTAACCTACTAAGGTGAATATTTTCCATCATTTTGCACTAACAATATAAGTCATTTCGTCATAATATTGAATAAATAGCCACATTTTACTTCCAGATTATTCATGAATGCAAAAACAGTCCCCAGTAAGAACCAGACAAGTTGAGTTATCTGGTTAATATTCTGAATATTGAAAAAAATGTGGCCTCAACCAGGTATGTCAGTCAGTCTTGTGTGTAATATATTTTCTGTGGTTAGTGTGGTCATGGACGTTATTGTCTTGTAAATGAATTTACACAGCCGCTTCTGTTAAAGAGATGTGTGAAATCTTACCAGCTAACAATACACAAATGTGACTTACAAGCCTTGGTTTTTACTGGTCCACATAGAACCCAAGAAAACAATATCTGGTCAATATAGAACAAGTCAGTTTCATTCACGATCCAAAGAAGATATTTAATTCATTTTTCTGGAATTAAACAAAATGAAACGAAAACCATTATTTAAAAAGCTGTTTGATATAATGCAGAATGGTTTGACAACATTTGATGAAACAGTGATTTCGTATTGTTTAAAAATGCTTCCCGTGAGTACTTTAATTTTTTGACTTATCTTATTATTCCCTGGGATGAGTGAATTTGATTGCTATAAAGTATCGAGTGGCCTGCTCTTCTGTAATGTAGCGATAGTAACATAACTTCTAGGGGTTGTACCAGGCTGGACCCCTAATTTTCCTGCAAATCTCAAAGCAGAGCTGTTGTTCAGATTCTACTTGTTACTGGCTTCAGTAAGTAAGCATTCTTAAAACATCCGGACTCTAGTCAGTAGTAAATTTATCTGGACTGTACTTTGTATTTTTCAAGTTATGAAAGCCCAGTAATATCGCAATTCTGTACCTGGAAGTCATCTCTCTGCAGGTCATTTATCTTAGCAGGCCAAGGTCCTTGATGGTCTGTTTGTGCGACGGATTTTCCTTTGGTTTGATTAGATTTTACTTCTTATTTTCATTTGAAACAATATTTTAGGAGATATATCTCCGCAAAATAGGCTATTATACCTCAAGATGCGAAATGATTACGCATAATTAAAAGTGATCTGTTAGAATCTAACGATGTCCTTGCAGAACGAAGCGTGTCATTCTACTTATAATTGTTCACTGTGCACAGGTACTTTGTAGAGTTCAAAGTGTTATGTTTGTGTTCCATAGACTGAAAACCTTATAATTCATACGTTAAATAACCGTCAGTTTCGCGCGGTGCAGAGTGTCTTAGGAAATTAAAACAATTTAATGGTGTTCTGATTAAGTATGTTACAAACTGAGTACTTAAAAACAACGTAGACTCCCGAATGCATAGTTTGGTTTCGTTAGCATGTTAACACGCGTCACCATCCGCTCGGTTCGAAAGGGAAATAGAAAACAAAAATAAATCAGTGTTAATAGCCCTTTCCTATCCCATCGTCACTGCAAGACCCATCTCTGTCGGTGCGACCAAAAACATTTCTTTTTATAAGTAGTGCGAAGAAACATAAATGTGATTAATTTATGTTCTGTTACTGTTGTGTTACTGGTCAACGAGCCCCACCGTTGGCTTTCCTGGGAATGGTTTTTCTGTGGTTTCCCATCTTAATTTCCGGGCAAATGCCTATTCATAGCCCAAAGCCGATTCGTTCCACCTCCGTACCCACTTTCATTTACCATCATGCATTTCTTCTTCATTAGTTCCTCAACTGAGTTTGGCGCCAGCCATAAATACATTCCACATGACTTCATCTCATCACCGACCCGGTATCAAGAAGTGGTAGACATGCGTATATTTTCATTTCCGAAAGACACCAGTGAAACGACGACGGGAGAGTTAAGGAATTCTAGTAATGATATCTACAGATTTAAATTAATCATTCACCGGGCGAGTTGGCCGTGCGGTTAGGGGCGCGCAGCTGTGAGCTCGCAGCCGGGAGATAGTGGGTTCGAATCCCACTGTCGGCAGCCCTGAAGATGGTTTTCCTGGTATCCCATTTTCACGCCAGGGAAATACTGGGGCTGTACCTTAATTAAGTCCATAGCCGCTTCCTTCCCATTCCTAGTCCTTTCCTGTCCTATCGTCGCCATAAGACCTATCTGTGTCGGTGCGACGTAAAGCAAATAGCAAAAAAAAAAATAATCATTCAAAAAAATATTGATTAGTTCATGTTAGGTTCAATGGATAATGAAATTAACTAAAACAAATCTGAATTAGTAATCTTTATCACATTTAATTCAAAGTTTAAAAGATATTAATATAGGAGTATTCCTCCCTAACACAATTGAAATGTCGTATGGCTTTTAGTGCCGGGATATCGCAGGACGGGTGCGGCTCGCTAGGTGCAGGTCTTTCTATTGACCCCCGTAGGCGACCTGCGCGTCGTGATGAGGATGAAATGATGATGAAGACAACACATACACCCCGCCCCCGTGCCATTGGAATCAACCAATTAAAGTTCAAATCCCCGACCCGGACGGGAATCAAACCCGGGACCCTCTGAACCGAAGGCCAGTACGCTGACCGTTCAGCCAACGAGTCGGACCCTAACACAATTAATACGTTATAAACGTAAATTTTAGTTAATACTTGCAAGAAATACAGTTAAATGTAATAGTTCCTAGGTAATATTTTACACACACCAATTTAATTAAACAATAAATTAAATGTTTCCAATCTACTTTCGTTAATACGTTATTTTACAAACAAAAATTAAATGTTTAAAAATTGTTAAATACAATAGTTCAAATTTACTTCAGATAATTATCGAACAGACTCTTACTGTAAACAAATACTCCTGGCTCACTAGGCACTGAACGCAATGCATCTTACTGACTGCATGGAATAGCCCCCTAAATAATTGGCAACAATTACGTTATTAATAATAATAATAATAATCATCATAATAATAATTGATTTACGTCCCACTAACTACCATTACTGTTTTCGGAGATGCCGAGGTGCTGAATTTAATCCCACAGGAGTTCTTTTACATGCCAGTAAATCTACCGACACGAAGTTGACGTATTTCAGCATTTTCAAATACCACCGGACTGAGCCAGGATCGAACCTGCCAAGTTGGGTTCAGAAGGCCAGCGCCTGAACCGTCTGAGCCACTCAGTCCGGCTATATTATGTTTATAATAATGTTATTGTTTTTACTTTCCACTAACTACTTTTGCGGTTTCCGGAGACGCCGAAGTGTCGGAATTTAGCCCCACAGGGGTTCTTTTACTTTATTGACACGCGACTGGCATAACTGAGCACCTTCAAATACCACTGGACTGAGCCAGGATCAAACCTGCTAATTGGGTTCAGAAGGCCAGCGCTTCAACCGTCTGAGCCAGTCAGGCTGGCTAATTTTGTAAGCGTACAATAGGAGAGAAGACGATGTCAAATATTAAGGAAACGAGAAAAACCCTTCGTCTGGGTTACATGGTTCTTGTAGCGAACTCCTCAATTGTGTTTTGCTCTAGGATGCGAAGGAAATAAGCTACCTTTATTTAGAAATTCTGAAAACTACTGTTATACGTAAAGGGGAAAAGCATATTATCAATTACCAAAATAACCTGATAAAACCGACTGAGTTAGCCGTGCGTTTATGGTCAAGAATCTGTGAGTTTGCATTCGGGATATGATGGATTTGAATTCCATCCCCGGCAGCCCTGAAGATGGGTTATTCTATGGTTTCCCATTTTTACACCAGACAAATGCCGGGACTGTACCTTTATTAAGGTCACCCCCATTAACTTCCGAGTCCTAGAGCATTCCGCCGGGCTGAGTGGCTCAGACGGTTAAGGCGCTGGCCTTCTGACCCCAACTTGGCAGGTTCGATCCTGGCTCAGTCCGGTGGTATTTGAAGGTGCTCAAATACGTCAGCCTCGTGTCGGTAGATTTACTGGCACGTAAAAACTTCTGTGGGACTAAATTCCGGCACCTCGGCGTCTCCGAAAACCGTAAAAGAGTAGTTAGTGGGACGTAAAGCAAATAACATTATTATTATTATTATTAGACCTTTCCCATCCTTCTGTCACCGAAAACCTTCAGTGTGTTAGTACGACGTTGAATCACTAGCGGAAAAGGTAATCATAACCTTATTAAACCTCACTGAAGTGGTATAATTTAATTCACCCTCACCGCAATCCTCATTTGAAATGAAACTCAAACCAATTCGTACCCAGTTGTAGCCCGATTGAGACTGGAGGTTATCCACCGCTGGTCAAGTTTCGTCCACGGAAAGTCCTCCAGCAAAAGCATAGCATTAAAATGAACCAGCGCTCAAATGTGAAGAGATAAAAGTACTCGTTATGAATTCAGGATGTACCACAATATCTTGATAGAAATCCTTCCCTCAGGGTTATTAAAAAGGCTATAATAATTGGTAATATTTACTGTAGCACGTGCCTAGCAGGATTGCCACAACTTTCACCTTGCAATAAACAAACTACGGAACTCATAAGAGAGGTGACGATTAGATATCACAGGAATAATGACCTCTGTATACCCGAACACCTTTCTCTTTCCCTACAAGAAACCTGTCCAGTTTGTTCCCAACTGTGACGTACTCCCTATCTACGATGGCGAGTTAACCTTGACTTAACGAGCTTATGATTGCTAAAAATAGAGCTGGCTCTAAAAGTCTGCTAATTTAATTATGTTTCTAATAATAGTTAGCGTCTCGTGAAATTCCTGTGAATGAAGTTACAAAATAATTCGTATTTGATTTTTTCCTTAACAATTACACACAAACGCCATAATTTAACTTATTAATTTTCTGTTTGCTATTTCATGACGCATCCACGTAGACAGATCTTACGGCGACGAAGGAATAGATAGGGATATGGATCGCAAGGAAGCAGCCGTGGAATTAATTAAGATACAGCCCCAGGATTTGCTGGTTTGAAAGTGGAAAACCACGGAAAAACTCCGACAGTGGAGTTCTAACCCATTATCTCCCGAATTCAAGCTCACACCTATATGTCTCAAACCGCGCAGCCAACTCCTTCTGTAAATGATTATTTGAGAAGGATGTGTAAGATTCAAGACCATTCTAGCTGACTAAAATATATTTAAATAATACTAATAATAATGTTATTTGCTTTACGTCCCACTAACTCCTTTTTATGGTTTTCGTAGATGCCAAGGTGGCGGAATTTAGTCCCGCAGGAGTTCTTTTACGTGCCCGTAAATCTACCGACACTAGACTGACGTTTTTGAGTGCCTTCAAATACCATCGGACTGAGCCAAGATGGAACGTGCCAAGTTGGGGTCAGAAGGCCAGCGCCTCAACCGTCTGAGCCACTCAGTTCGGAAAAAGTACACTTAATGTTATTACCAGATAACTAATGGAAACAGTTTTGAAGTAATAGCGCATCGATTCCTAAATAGGGAAATGATAAAAATAGGACGGTACGAACCTAGAAGATAAAAATCATTTCCTTCACAATTTTGTGTTCCTATGAATTACGTATAGATGCACATGGCTCTGAGGTACAGTCAGCCTTCACCATAAATGAGTACCAGGTTAATTGCTGGAGGCAAAGGTGGCCGGGCGTAGAGCTAACCACTGTACCCCATCAAGTGCCGAGGTTTCGGATATTGGAAGCCTTTACCTTCCACCCCTCCCAGGGCCTTCTTGGCCTGAACGGAGATGTCTTTGCTTTGTTTTATACAGTACATATATCAGTAGGCACACTGACTCAATTCCATAAAACACATCAAGTGAGTCAGATCATCGACTCATACGCTGAACAAAATTCCTCTTCCTGTTTCCATATATTTTCTACTAGTACAGTTAAATATTCCATTCAGCAAATCGCGTCTTTTCGTATAATGAGAATTACGTTCATTATATAATTTATATACAAACATGCATTACATACGATATAGAACAGTGGCAGGGGATAACCAATTGATGTCAATGTTTAGCCGAGATATTTCATTAATATATATATATATTAAAAGTTCCAATGAAGTTTTCTTCAAATAGTATTTATCTTCTCTTGCGTTGCTAGGAATTTTAATGTGCTGTATCACTTCAACGAGGAAATACAGAAATCATGTTGCAGAGTTTAGAGTGAAGCGATTTGCTACAATTTGTGATTCCTTTTTTCTGAAAGCAGTTTCTTAGCCCATATATTTGGTCGAGTTTCAGAATTATTATGTTTATGTCCAATAAATAATCACAGATCGGTCGAGCCCTTGTCTCATCTTGTTGTACTGACACTTAATCATCTGTGAAACTATAATCCACATCAATTGATGATGAAAATAGTTTTCCTGAAAATAACACAAGAAATTTTCTTATCTCAGAATCGTTTTTACATTATTATTATTGCAATTGGCTTTACATCGCGCCGATACAGGTACGTCCTATAGCGATGATGGAATAGGAAATGGATAGGAGTGGGAAATAAGCGGCCGGGCTTTAATTAAGGTCCAGACCCAGCATTTGCCTGGTGTGAAAATGGGAAACCACGGTAAGCTATATTCAGGCCTGTCGACAGTGCGGTTCGAACCCCCTATCTCCAGAATGCAAGTTTGCAGCTGCGCGCCTCTAATCGCACGATCAACTTGCTCTGTCAGAATTTTTATTGCCATATTTTGTTGTCAAATTTAACTTTTGGAATCTCCTCCACCAACTTAGCACCAGATGGAAATGACATTTTTTTTTTCATTTACCACTGACTTGCATTTGGGGATGTCGCCCTGTGGCAGATTCTCTACTAGTTGTTTATATAGAGTTTCAAAGAATTTCTAAATTTATAGAACATCTTCCGTGGTGAATTATTCCAATTCCTAACTCCTATTACTATAGAGAAATATTTGCCTCAATTTGTCTTCCTGAATTCCAACTGTTATCTTTCCTACCTTTATAAACTCGATTCAAGATATTTCGTCTACTAATTTCATTCCACGCCATCTCTCCACTAACAGCCGAGCAACTCGTCTCCTTACTTCCAAGACTTCCCATCTGAGTTATTCATTTGTCGGGAATCAACCAGGAAAAATAGTACAACTTTCCTTTGGATCTTTTACAGTTCTCGAATCCTGTTGAGTGTCCCACTTACTGGAACCATACTCTAATTGGGGTCTTACCCGTGAGTTATAAGCCCTCTCTTGTACACCCATAGTATAACCGCGAAATATTCACATGAAGAAATCTGTAACCCTTTCTTACAGCCTCGTTAATGTGATTATCCCGACGGAGGTAGATTCTTATATCGACACCTAGGTACTGGCAGCTGTCGCATAAGATATATTCTCTCCAACAACACAGCAATAAAACTGCGGCGAATTTTCGTCTTGGCTTTACAGAAGGTAAATTAAAGCACAGATAAATGAATGTTTTTTTCTCAAAAACCAATGATTGCCTTCGAAGTTGCTATTCATAAATTAAATTTATAATACTGGAAAAACCAAATACGTTAATGCAACGATATCTGGGCAACTTTAGAGGGAGGCGACATTCCAGTTTTCATGCCAGACTGACTTGATGTGCGGCCATATCGGCATCACCAGAAATGAGACTGGGAAGGGTGGGTTAACAGTTATCGGGTCACCGATTTCGTTCCGTCTTTGGAGAAGCTGATCTACCATAAAAAATACATATGCATGGGAATGTGTATGCCACTGGCTCTTATTTGCCAAGAAAATGACCCTCTAAATAATTTCACGATATGAGTGCAGTATCTGTAGCACTGCTGTTGTAGTAAACAGCGTCATCGACTTACTTTTCTATCTGTTTTCTTTCCTCGTCCATGCAGTCTAAGAAATCAGCAGTTTAAATATAAGCTGTATCATAAACTGGTTTACTATCGTCCCGTCTTCCCACTCGCGGCTTAAAAAATCTTCGCTTTCTCTATACTTTATAACCAGTGCTGCAGTTATGATAAGAGATGGAAAGAGAGTGAAACTGTTCACGTTTTATAACAAAAAGAAACCTACGATAGTATACGTGTTGGTTATGATACAATTTGTAATATAATCTATTCATTTCCTAGTCCGCATGGACAAACGAAACAACATATATAAGGTGAAAGACAAAGGAGAAGACAGGGAAAGAAATGAGGTGCTGGCATGCCTCGAACCCGACACGCCCCTGTCAAATTCCCGGATACTGTTCACTAGGACATCGGTGCAACAGGTTCAATTACCCTGTGGAACATAGGTTCCCAAAGAATTTCCTCCACCGCGCTCTACTCGAGCTACCTCTTTTGCCTCTTGCCATGTCATACTGATTGCTGGCAGTTCCAACTCCGTAGATTTCTTCCGGGTCATTCGAGGTTTACTGCACTTCCTCCGGGCTTGCGCATTCTTATCCAAATCCTGCTTCGCAATTGTTCCTTCGCCTTGCTTCAGGATGTGCTCTATCGACTTCCATGTCCACTTCTTGATCTACTCCCCTGTTAGTCTTTGGTTGACTTATTTCCCACAGTTGGATGTTGCGTATCGTATACGGTCACTGTATCAATAATATGTACCTCAATCATGTGTTGAACGAAATCTGAAGCTTGCTTGTGAACCGTATGATCTTTTTCCACGATTCACATCCATAGAGCTACAGGTACTCAAACCGAAATCGCCAATAGGTATGCAGCCATTTTATCATTAAATGAAGACCAGGATTCTAATACACAAATTTAGTTTACTTTTTGACGTAAATCAACCTCGGAAGCTTGAATGACATCGTTGATTCCATAGCAGACGACTTCAGGTCACTTCCAAATCTACCCCATTAAGTTGAAGCAATAGTAACAACTTCAGCGTGGCGAGCTACCCTGCTTATTATATAACCTGTGACAATAAAGTTCGGTGAATGAAGTCAGAACGGTCGATCCGGCAACACTGGCGACACGCAACGCTGCACCTGCGTAGCAGCAGGTTTTGGTCACCTGCTCCCAACGTCGTTCAGTTGATAATTGTGTGTGTGTGCTGTGTAAGACCTGTTTGATACAGTGCATGTATAGTCCGTTGGTTCTGAACTGCGAACAGAAACATGAACGACCAAAAGATCAATGTACAGTTTACTTTTAAGCTTCGCAGGACACCGAAAGAAACGCATGCGATGCCGGTACGTGTTTATGAATATCCAGCATTGTCCTTGAAGTGTGTGTGCGAGTGGTTCGACCGTTTTCGAGGAGGCCGGTAAAGTGTTTCTGACAACCCCCGTAGCGGAAGACCGGCGACCGCCGTCAGTGACGAAAACATTGAGAAGGTGAAGAAATTAATCACGAACGATCGGCGATTAACTGTGCGCATGATAGCGAATGAAATGAATATTAACCCTGAATCCGTGCGACAAATCGTTACCCAGGAGTTAGGGAAGAGGAGAACGTGTTCTTGTCTTGTGCCACACCACTTGACTGACGATCAGAAGCAGGCACGTTTAGAGGCTTCACAGGATATTTTCCAAACGGTGGATGCGACACCAAATTTCTTGAACTGTATCGTCACTGAGGACGATACCTCGTGTCTCAGGTACGACCCTGAAATGAAACGGCAAAGCATAGAATGCAGTTCTCCGAAATCCCTTCGTCGGAAAATGTTCAGAGCCGATAAATCACGCATCAAAACGATGCTCATCACCTTTTTCGATAGTTAAGGCATTATCCACAAGGAATTTCTACCTGAGGAAACGACGTTGAATGCTGCACGGTACATTGAAATGTTGACCCGTTTCGTGAAACGTCTACGCAGGGTACGACCCCAGAACACAGAAAGAGGTTCATGGTTTTTGTCCCTGACAACGCTCGCCCACACACAGCAAATATCGTCGAACTGTGCATGGAAAAAAAGGGGTTGGTGCAACTCGAGCATTCCCCATACTCGCCAGATCTCAATCCTCCAGACTTCTTCCTATTCCCACGACTCAAACTCGCTTTAAAGGAGCAGAGATTTGACGATATTCCTGACATCCAACAAAACGTGACGAGGCTTTTGAACAACATCCCAAAGGAAGCCTTCTTGCAAATTTTCCAGGGCATGTATCGCCGATATCAGCAGTGCGTAGTTATGGGAGGGGACTATTTCGAAGAACAGTAAGATCGGTGCCGTGCATTGTTCATCTATGTTGATAGTACAGGACTATTCACCGAACATTTTTGTCATAGGTTGTATCTTCCTCACTAATCGTGTATACAGTTTGTCCCAAAAATGTACTCGTTTTTGAATGACTATAACTCAGCCCCTCTTTCGACATAAATATGACTTATGGATGTCATCAGAAAATTTGCATTACCGCAGTAGCGTGACGGAAGTGTAACCGTTGCAACCTTGCAGACTGTGATGTAAGCTATGGATGGATATCCAGACAATGTAACCCAGCAGCCGTATAGGCTATGCCTTATGGATGATGGTCATCAGAAATTAGCAGCTGTTAATGGATGGCCATGAACCGAGAGACATATTTTTATGATCATTTGATTTTCAAAAAGGAAAAGGTGGTTCCTTTTTGGTCTTTCGCTTTTGTGTTCCGAAACAGATATTGCCTAGAATTCCTTGCGCACTTTCCCTATTTCATGAACATGTTTAATTTATTTATTTCTTGTCCGCCTGTGTGGTGTAATGGTTAATGTGATTAGCTGCCATTCCCCGGGTTCGATCCCCGGCTCTACAACGAAATTTTAAAAGTGGTATGAGGGCTGGAACGGGGTCCACTCCACCTCGAGTGGTCAACTGAGTATAAGCGGTTCGATTTCCACCTCAGCCATCCTCAAAGTGCTTTCCCATGGTTTCCCACTTCTCCTCCAGGCAAATGACGGGATGGTACCTAACTTAAGGCCACGGCCGCTTCCTTCCCTCTTCCTTGTCTATCCCTTTCATTCCTCCCACCCCACTACAAGGCCCCTCACCTGGGCGAGGCACTGGTCATCCTCCCCAGTTGTATCCCCCGATCCAAAGTCTCACATTCCAGGACACTGAGATTGAGACGGTAGAGGGGGATCCCTCGCTGATTCCGAGGGAAATATTTTTAAACACACATCACAATCTATATTATTATTATTATTATTATTATTATTATTATTATTATTATATACACAGACAAGAATTTTTTTATGGAGCAAGATTTAGTTATAGTAGAATGTCCAGTTGGGTGATCCACTGTATGGCTTCCTCTGTTGGTTCCAAAAAGTCACTCGGGCTACCTGTGTAGAAACGTTGTACACATTCACTTACAACATGGGGCATTGTCTGCCGAGAGGCACCACTGTAACACTCTGGTGATGAATATATTTCCACTTATAAAAGGCATCCCTGCATCGACCAGCGGTGGATGATGTCCGCCAGGAAGATGATGTGTAGTGAACTGTCTGTGGCAACTTTCCAGCGACTTCTCCATTCTTCTAAAGGCTGAAAATTCCTATCAAGACAGCATCACACAAATGTGGATGACGTGACTTTAGCCTCGTTGCCTTGAGAGCGGGAATATCATCCAAAACAAGCAGTTGAGGGTTCATTTCAATCTTCTTGTACTCTCGAATGAGAGCATTTGTTTGATCTTCTTAAATCAGGCGGTATTATATCTGACAGAATTTTGAGCCATTAAAAGGGATAGTACCAGATATTAACCGCATGCTAGCATTCAGTTGGGCATCAATGAGCCTTGTATACGGGCTATTCAGCCAAACTGGTGCACAGTACTCATCACAGCTGAAAACCGGTCCCAAAGCAGAGGATCTTAAAGTCTTTTCTGAGGAACCCCAACATGAGTCAGACAATTTCTGCAGGATATTATTACATGATTTGAGCTTTTTGGACAGATTCATAAGATGTTCTTTGTAAGGGTAGTGTGCGATCAAGTGTAATGCCCAAATATTTTGGATACCAGCTGTGCCGAAGTTCACGATGACAAAAACGAACGTGAAGTTTAATGCCAGCTTGCCGATTATTCACATGAAAACATTACACTTCTGTTTTGTTAGGGTTAGGATTCAGTCGCCATTTCTTAAAGTACGTTTCAGGTGAAATCAGGTCTCTTTAAAGCACTTCTTCTGTCACACTAATGTCTTGATGTTGACTGGCTGGTGTTACATCATCAGCTAGTAGCCGCGGTCTTCATTAAGTTACGGCTCTGGTGTGCCATCTTCAGAGCTGTTGACGGTAGGATTTAAACTCAACATTTCCCGAATGCACGTTTACAGCTGTATGAGTGGCCTTAGCAGCTCAGGTGGTAGAGCGCTGGCATTCTGAGTTGCCAGTTTCGATCTTCTTTTATTTTGCTTTACGTCGCACCGACACAGATAGGTCTTATGGCGACGATGGGACAGGAAAGGGCTAGGAATGGGAAGGAAGTGGCCGTGGCCTTAATTAAGGTACAGCCCCAGCATTCTCCTGGTGTGAAAATGGGAAACCACGGAAAACCATTTTCAGGGCTGCCGATAGTGGGGTTCGAACCTACTATCTCCCGAATACTGGATACTGGCCGCACTTAAGCGACTGCAGCTATCGAGCTCGGTAGTTTCGATCCTGGCTCAGTCTGGTGGTATTTGAAAGTGCCTCATATCGGTATATTCAAAAGCACGTAAAAGAAATCCTGATGGAAAAAATTCCAGGACCTTGGCGTCTCCAAAACCCATAAAACCAGTGACATTATTATTACAACTATACAATACGTACCGCGTAATCATTTCACTCAGTAATTGTAAGTCTGTCTATCTACCAATCTTCCTTCCCCTTGTGGATGGGAGTGGCAGAATACATTCACGATATCCCCTTGCTGTCGGAAGAGACAACTAGAAAGGGTAACCCCCAGGCACTTAAACTTGGGAGTGTGAGTTAGCGACCACGGGTTTTTTGAGTCTACTATTGCTTCGACTTACTTCTTGTCGGCTCCTCAATTTCATCTTTCCTATACGGCCTCGAAAACGTAATACTGTCGGGGTCGCAAGTGAACAACATTTGGGTAAGGGAGCATTTCATTTTCACGCCCATCACGGCTCTACCATTTCTTTCTTTCCGATACCCATACCTCTGCCATTGTTTCCTCTTATTAGTGTTAAGAGAGTCCGGTCCCATGGCTAAATGTTTAGCATGCTAGCCTTACGTCAGAGGGTCCCCGGTTCGATTCCCGGCAGGGTCTGGAGTTGTAACCATCATTGAATTAATTTCTGTGGTATGCGGGATGAGTGTATGTTTCGTCTTCAACACCATTTCATCTTCAACACGACGCGCAGGTTGCCTACGGGAGTCAAATCAAAAGACCTGCACCTGGCGAGCCGAACATATCCTCGGACACTCCTGGCACTAAAAGCCATACGCCATTTCATCTCAGTGTTAAGAGGGAATGGTTGTAGGCTACTTTGTCTTTGAAATTGTGTTTCCTTGTTGCTCTAGCTAGCTAGTTGCTTTACGTCGCACCGACACATATAGGTCTTATGGCGACGATGGGACAGGAAAGGGCTAGGAGTGGGAAGGAAGTGGCCGTGGCCTTAATTAAGGTACAGCCCCAGCATTTGCCTGGTGTGAAAATGGGAAACCACGGAAAACCATTTTCAGGGCTGCCGACAGTGGGATTCGAACCTACTATCTCCCGAATACTGGATACTTGCCGCACTTAAGCGACTGCAGCTATCGAGCTCGGTCCTTGTTGCTCAGTGTTACAGTAGCACTCGGAAGGTTCTCGGTGACACATGGTTAGTAGAGGGGACGAAACGACCTAGGCCTTATTTAAGATACATCCTCTCCGGTTCCAAGACTAAATGGTTAGCGTACTGGCCTCTAGTTCTAAGGGTTCCCGGGATCGATTCTCGGTATTTTAAGTTACAATGGTCAAATCCGATATCTCAGAGCCTGGGTGTGTGTTTTGTCTTCAGCATTTGAATTTTCATGGGATGAGCCCTATTCTCACAGGCACGCAGGTCGCCGTTAAACGTCAACTGGAAAGACCTGCCCCGGGCCTCTCCGGAGGCCACACCCAAAAAATTTTTAAAAAATAATAATAGCTGGTGTGTAAAAGGAAAACTGACACCCATGCGAGGCTCAGCAACTGCCTTTCTTCATGGTCTCTTCATGTTTACGATTCCTTCTCCGCATGGCTTCCCAGATATTCTCTGTTCAGGTTAACCAAAGTGAGGTTCGAAACCACGATTCTGCAAATAAAGACCACAGATATGTAATCTGAATCGCGCAATCAAATCGGTTGGTCTCTTCTTGAAGCAATCATCGCATCGCATCGCCGCTATCTACTGTATCTCAATCTCATCCGTAGACTTCTTCCAACAAAGACTTTTACTACAGAGACCGACTTCATTCCACTATTTTAGTTCAAAATGGATTTGATCGTGACCGGTAAAGACATGAATGTCGAAAATTCTTTGACTATCATAGTTCTGTATCCCAATTATTTTCTTTGTTGTAGTGGCACGCCATCAGGATGTACCTATCAACATATACCGGCTGGGCAAAATTAAACTAGTTTGGAAAATATTTACAATAGGACTGGCGTGGGATTGATCCTTGTTAGCGAACACCATAGAAGATACTGGGAATGGCCACATTTGAAGAAATGAAAAACCGGGGATCCAAAAGTCCTGACTCCACTTCACTTAAAAGCCACCGGCAGAACTCAACACGCGAAGGTTCATCTGGACACTTTAACGCATGCACACCAGTAACTTTGTAAGGACAAAAATGCAGGCCCTTTTTGATACTGTTTCGACACAACGATCTGTTAATTCCCACTTCCACAGAGAAACGGCGTTAAGATTTCTTTGGACTTCATTAAAGGCTTTCCTTCACACGAGCAATTTTTCTGGTCTTCGACCTCTTTTCGGATAGTTGCAGTTTTTATTCGCTACAGAGTCCGTTTTAAGCCATTAAGTTTTCCACTGCAGACTTTCCTGTAAGGTTTGCTAAAACACTTCCAATCTTAAAACTCTTACTCAAACAGTTCCGCATAGGCTTCGCATAATACTCGACAACGAACACGCGGTGTTTTATAGTTTTAACCATTTCGTGTTACATTCAACTGGTCAATAAACACGACTGCTCCTCTCACTCACTCACACGTAGTAACACAGCGACGTACTCGGGAGATGCGCACGCGGAGGTACTTGACAGCAAGTGATGGATGCATCGAAATCACGGTTGCCAGCATTTCCTGTGATGGGAACTTCTCATGTTCATTAACAAGGGTCAGTTCCGCCTCAGTCTTATAAATATTTTCCAGGCTAGTCTTATTTTGCCCACCATATACAACGGCTTCCACTATAAACTTTTTTTTTTTTTTTGGTAGTTGCTTTAGGTCGCACCAACACAGATAGGTCTTATGTCGTCGATGGGACAGGAAAGGGCTAGGAGTGGGAAGGAAGCGAACGTGGCCTTAATTAAGATACAGCCCCAGCATTTGCCTGGTGTGAAAATGGGAAACCACGGAAAACCATTTTCAGGGCTGCCGACAGTAGGGTTCGAACCTACTATCTCCCGAATACTGGATACTGGCCGCACTTAAGCGACTGCAGCTCGCTCCACTATAAAGCTGCCTCTCCTTGAAGATTACTACAAGCATATCGAAGGTAGTAATTCAGTAATCGGATTTGGTTCTTTGTGTGTATAGATGCGATCATCACGTATGTTTGCGAGGAAATCAAAAGAAACAAAAACACGTCAAGGTAAAATGTTACGTATCTAAAGGTCACACATATACTATGCCCACGGCTTCGTTAACAAGAGAAGGTCGACATTGGTAAGGCATATTATTTATTTTTCTCGAATATTTATATATTAAGCTGAACTCATGTCCTCGTCTTATGAAGTAGGCTATATTTGTAACAATCCACGTACTGTACAGAGTTAGTGTCGCGATGAGTAGGCCTACCAGTTGATAATATTTAGGAGTGCATGCCCACCTCGCATTGCTCACAATTTGTATTCATGCCTGATTCCGTTTGTTATATAACACATTAATACTTTCTTATGGTTATGGTGACGAATATTGTTATTTTAAGGGCAGAAAACATGATTATCAGACCTTTCGTTAAAAAATTAACATTATTCTTATAACGATAATTCAATATTTTATTTAGTTTATATTCTTTAACCTATGCAGATCCAGTGATCATTATAATACGCAGCATTTTGATCGGAAAACGAATTATTTTTCCCCCTACAATTTGCTTTCCTTCGCACCGACTTAGATTGGTCTTGGGTTGACTATATCCCACTATATCCCGAATGCAAGATGATAGCCATCTGACCCAAACCGCATAGGCATTTGCTCGGTTTCTGTAGAGTTAGTGTGGCGATGAATACCAGTTGATACCATTTAGGATTGCATGCTAACCTCGCATTGTTCATAATTTTCATTCATGCATGATTATATTTGTCAGTGTCAGTGGTAGGATTCACATCTCGAGTCTATGAAATTGCTTTCCTTCCCACCTTGGTGAAAGATGTTAGAATTACAAGTACCGATCTCGATAGCTGCAGTCGCTTAAGTGCGGCCAGTATCCAGTATTCGGGAGATAGTAGGTTCGAACCCCACTGTCGGCAGCCCTGAAAATGGTTTTCCGTGGTTTCCCATTTTCACACCAGGCAAATGCTGGGGCTGTACCTTAATTAAGGCCACGGCCGCTTCCTTCCCACTCCTAGCCCTTTCCTGTCCCATCGTCGCCATAAGACCTATCTGTGTCGGTGCGACGTAAAGCAACTAGCAAAAAAAAAAAAGAAGAATTACAAGTGATGAATCTCGTACTTAGTTCCGATTTGTCTTAACAACTTGTTATAATATTTCTTAGAATAATTTAGTTGTAGTTGCCCACCTGTTCAATAAAATGTTGATACAAGCCATGTACATTAAATTGTATGTATACCCATAACACTAGGACATGTTTCAGTGTTTTTTTTCTGGGTTATCTTCAGCTAGCATGCATAAGAAATGAAGATATCTTAACATTCCCGGAGTAAAATAATATGTGGATTGAGAAACATGATTAATGGAAAGGTTCAGTCCTGACATCAAAAGATTAAACATATCATGCATTGTTTTCCAGTCTTGATTTATGTATAATAGTTGAAGATGACAAAAAAAATGGGTTCAAACTCGTCCTAGATTTATATAGTATACATATCATTTATATTATGACGTGAATACTGTAACCGTCCAGGCTTCTCCAGCCTTACTAATTTAATATAATATCATTTTACGCGATATCATTTGATATCAAGTTTATCCGCCATCGGCAATTATTTGTAATAACATATTTATTCAACGTCAATCATTTGTAATCAAGGCTTTTTGGAATCATATTGTATATATAATAACATCGTTTTAGTATTCAAATTATTATATTATGTAGGATAAGAATTCATTATGTTGTAAATACTGTCAATATGTTGAGACATAGTTGTTTTCATTTCATCTCATGTTTGTGTATACGGAGGGTTATTCTTGAAGCTTGGGATTTTGCGTTAGTCATGGGTTTATTTTATGACCAAGGCTAGTAAACAGCGACCCGTGCGCGAGGCTTGCAAGCTAGTCAGCATTATCATCGCCACGCCTTCTGGACTTGTCGAGGAAGAAGGGAAGGGGAGTTGATGCTTCGATCTATCGAATCAGATACTTCGTTGTATATGAGTTTTGAAATTGAACTGTTACCAAGAGTGTGGGTGAGCCCGGATATATACTGATTCTCAACACGAGAACGGCAGCTAACTAAGTACAACTTCTGCTGTGAAGCTAACATCCTAACGAGATACTCCATCACTAGTACATCTACTGTGAACATCTACTTTGAACGACGTGATTTGATTTTTGATACAGTGTGTGGTCGCTCCGCGACATAAGTATTTTTTTACAATGTGTTGTCGCTTCGGTAATGTTATCGGATCTACGAGAAACGAAACAAGCTTATGGCTTGTGTTATATTCAATAAATATTGTGGACGAAGAACTATGTTTAGTTCAAGTCTACGGAAATTTGGTACAAGTCTGTACCGTATAAATAGTATAGCTCAGTTGGTTTGAGATTTCTACTAATATGAAAAATTTCATATCTGTGAATTTTCTCCTCATACGATCAACGCTGATCAGTTATTACAAGTATAGGGCCAATGTCTAATTTAAAGACTAGGCAAGTAGGGAGTGTTAGTCCAGATAGCCCGTACCATATCAGAGAAGGAAGGAAGGAAGGATGTCCATGCAGCAGAGTCTACATCGAGAAGAAGAGAACGAGTAACCACGGAAACCAGATGACGTCAACGAAAGCTGCAATTGGTGAGCTTCAATTAGATAAAGCAAGCAATAAGTAAATTCAGTAAATTAAATTATAAATTCCTCTACGCTTTAAGGAAACTTTTCCGATTCATCTCATTTTTTTGTATAATAAATTCATTTGTATTTTATATTGCGTTAATTTTCTTTCTAGTGATACTTAATGGTTAATTATTTAAAATCTTACCCCTGTGATTTAAGTATAAGTCTCAATGCTAGTAAATATAAATTTTGGTTTACAGTTTTATTCAAAACTGTAACCATGGCGCCCAAACATTACATAGAGAAATGGGGAACCATGGAATGTTAATTGTTTCTATTTGCGTGGCAATTTGCGGGCAAGCCACAAATAGTTTATTTAATATTCATGTGTCCCAAGATAATAACTTTCATCTCCCCAAGTGTTTTGACGAGGTGGAACAGTTACAATACATAACTGTTGCAGGTGAGTTTTTTTTCTATATTTCAGTTCATATGGTTCTTTCTTGCCTACATATTGCTTCCTCGTCTTAATATTTATCTTAATTTTTCCACTTTCCTTCTAGATATCATATCTCACGAGATAACCTGTTCATGTTTCTGTACTACAGTCTGGCTGGCATTACTCACTCTACATTTGTAAACTCATACATGCTAGATGTTTTCGTATTAATTGGAACAACTCTGATGACTTAGATTTTCGCGCTGTCAATATTTTACCTGGAACAAATATTAAGGAACGGAATAGAAATCTTTTGGTGTAATACCATTGTCATACGTCACCGCAACTGTTCATTGTCAGACCCATTCTAACTTCATCATACCGCATTGAGCTACTCTCGCATCTAATGTTTCTGCATGCATCTATTTTACCTTAAGGTATATCATATGAATGTAAATACTCATATTTTTTTCAATAGATTCATTCTAATATTATTTCTATGCAGCTGAAGGTGGCCTAATGAAACCGAAACATGTACTGGTATTTTTAATCTGATGGTTTTTCAATTTTGAATTGTGAATAAATTTGAAATTATTGACTAGGTGGAACAATGATACTAGTTTTTTCAACTTACAGGACATAATCGTCATTACGGAACAATAACGAAATTTATTTCATGGCATACCATTTAGTTTTAAGTGGCTTGTATCGACATTGTATTGAACAGGTGGATCATTACACGTTAAATCTTCTAATAAATGTTATAAAAAGGGGTGATAGAATACATCCATGGTATCCCCTGCCAGTAGTAAGAGGGATTAGAAGGGGGCAATTTCGGGGTCCTCAGCTTCGGAGCGTGGTTTAGTGTGTATGGGTATCCATACTCTGACATTGCTTCCACTTACAGTACTTGTGCCAGGTGTCTTACTTTCAATTTGACCTCACTTGATGAACTCGTGTTTTCTTCCGGCCCGATGATGTTATGTTTGCGAAGCCTAGGGTGTCTTTCATATTCGAGTCCTTCGTGGTCCATCCCTTTCTTTCCTTTCGTCGATACTTTCATTCTTCGATGTGTCGGATCTTCTTCTTTGTCCCCTCAAATTAGTGTTAGGAGAGGAGGTTGCCCAGTTGCACTTCCTCCTAAAACAGTAATTACCAACACCACCGACAACCCCATCCTGTTGCGTGAATTTACCACTTGGTTACGAACGTGGAAATAAGTTGACTCAATCAAGTCTGATATATTTAAGAACACCGGGAAATTTTTACCGATGAAGCTGACATGGAATTATGTTTATTTTAGAATTAAATTCACTCCTCTCCCTTACAAGATATCTAAATGAAATTTCACAGTTATAATTGGGATACCTTACACAAAATGATTATACAAAGAATATACCACAAACCTCAAACATTTTCACGGAAAAGCAGTATTTTTACTTCTTCATAAACCATCTATCCATTATGTACACTTTTGTCCAAAAACGGTAGTCAGAATCCAACAATATTTTACATTATATTCCTAAAGACTGGTTTGGCATATTCGGTGAAATATAAAACGATATTCTCCCTTTATTCATTTTGAAAACATATATATCATGTGGACAAATTTTACCAAATTTTTAGTACGTTTTTCTGTACTAAATTTTGGATATTACAGTCATATCTTTCACCTGCTTTATTTTACACAGCCCTGTTAAGAACCAGAAAAGTTCAGACCTGAAAAAATAATAGTGTTTGCGAAAAGTAAGGAAAAACTAAAACCATTTCAATTTTGCACATACCAATGAAGTTTAAACTCCCTAGGACCATAATAATCATCATTTCTGGTCTCCTCATCTTATTTCCTTCTTTTTTCAGCCTAGTTTCCAACCTAGTTTCCTTGGTCGTATCTTGAGCAGCTTTTTCTGGTTACATAAATTTCTGTAAATCTATCTCCTGAAGAGCCCTCACCATGTTGTTCCCTGGTATGATGCCAAGTTTTTCCATAACTTACAGTCTCTTAACACTACTGCTGCTGAAACATATAGGCTAACCGCATCAAATAATTTAATTTTTAAAGTCTTTATGCCTACAAAATCAGTTTTAGTTACCCTTTCCCATGTGCAATTGTTGAAATTTTTATTCGCATTCTGAGTATGGCCATGTATATACTTAGCCAGCAGCTTTATTTATACACTGGTTTTATTTCTAACAGAACTGTCTGAGGTAGTGAATGTTTATGAGTACAAGAATCTCATGTTGCCTGCGCCTTTTGGTACCAATACTAAGACTCAACACCTTTTGCGCGAAGTTCATGGCGGGCTATATGGAAGCTACGTTTAAATGAGCAATTAGGGGCTTTGAATTGTCAAAATGTAGAAAAAATATACCAGCATATAAAGGACACACTAAGTGATGGCATAAGGTTTTTTAAGTTGACTTTTTGAGCGCAGAACACTTCCAGATGTCCTTAAGTAAATGACAATGGGATCAATTTTTAAAAACATATGTCATTAATGTGTTACATATTTTCTCAATAGTATTATTATGTTGCGTAAGGAGTTAGAAGAAGCATCCTCTTTCATTGCTGGTAGTGGTGGGTACTCGTCTGACGACCTTCAGTCTAGCAAGATTATTTATGAAACAACACACGCTCTTGCAATTATGAATCATGTAGTGAAGATGTTTCCCCATGTGAAAAAAGTAGGGACATTTACTACACTTGTAAGGTCAATCGAACTGAAAGAAGTGAATTGTCGTCGTTTAATAGCTCTCGTTGCCCAATGTATCTCCATTCCGGTAATAACGTTGGGAAATATCCTGTTGTTTTGTTTAGTAATGCCCAGCTGTAAAATCACTGCTGATCAAGACCGACATATATCATTATTAAATACAAACTATAAGTCGATAGATTTTTAATCAGGGAAGTCTAATCTTTCATTGTTTCGTAACGCCCACATATTTTCACACCCCAATTAGAGTATGGTTTGCAGTGTATGGGACCGTCTCCGAGATTAATTGATTCGAAAAATGAAAATCGATCACATTATCCGTGCATGACGTAACAATTAAAATTAAAAATTAAAAATTACTATAGTTACCTTGTATGGTTTCAATTTTAACATTTCTGTAGCCCACCATACTGAGCTCTTCGAAACTCCGGCTTCTTGTCCAAGCC
The DNA here is from genome assembly GCF_040414725.1 of Anabrus simplex. Taxonomy (NCBI): domain Eukaryota; kingdom Metazoa; phylum Arthropoda; class Insecta; order Orthoptera; family Tettigoniidae; genus Anabrus; species Anabrus simplex. The sequence goes on along the minus strand of NC_090265.1, from coordinate 636,694,650 downwards.
GTCTTACGGATTTTGTAGGTGTATGTTCTAATCTTTCTCCGATTTCGTTTGCTTTTTACTCGTTAAGTACACGTTTTTTAATACTTCGCTTCGAATCGAGTGAAGTACCAATTCCTCTCAATTTATTTACGACTTTCCGAACGGTCTGTCTATGTGGAGGGCGTACACCTGGAAACTGTCTTACAAATCGCCTAACGACTTCACTTCAAGACTCTGTTTTCACATAATTATCCTATATAAATACCATTACCTCTACCGTGTACCCTTTTGGATGCATTACACCGAAGAGACATTTCACAACTCGAGAACAGTTGGCTGGGGATATCAACACTTAATACACGTTCTAAGCACGGACCTGAACTGCGTGTGCGGGCATTCCCTTGTTGTATTAGTTTATAGGAAGAGGAATTAGATATTACATGTTCTTTGAAACTGTTTAAGGAAAGTCTATGGAAATAACTCACAGAAAATTTTCTTCTTGGGCGACTTCCCTAAATACAGATCAGTGGTAACTGATTGATTACCGAGCTCGATAGCTGCAGTCGCTTAAGTTTGGCCAGTATCCAGTAATCGGGAGATAGTAGTTTGAACCCCACTGTCGGCAGTTCTGAAGGTGGTTTTCCGTGGTCTCCAATTTTCACACCAGGCAAATACTGAGGCTGTACCTTAATTAAGGCCACGGCCGCTTCCTTCCCATTCCTAGGCCTTTCATATCCCATCGTGGCCATAAGACCTATCTGTGTCGGTGCGACGTAAAGCAAATAGGAAATTGATTGATTGATTGATTGATTGATTGATTGATTGATTGATTGATTGATTGATTGATTGATTGATTGATTGATTGATTGATTGATTGATTGATTGATTGATTGATTGATTGATTGATTGATTGATTGATTGAACCAAGACCTGCATTCTGAGTGTCTTCCACATCCACCACATTTATCAGACTTCGTCTTCATTGATTACCACATGTTCGGTCTCGTTGGCTGAACGGTCAGCGTACTGGCCTTCGGTTCAGAAGGTCCCGGGTTCGATTCCCAGCCGGGTCGGGGATTTTAACCTTAATTGGTTAATTCCAATGGTATGGGGGCTGGGTGTATGTGTTGTCTTCATCATCATTTCATCCTCATCACGACGCGTAGGTCACCCACGGGTGTCAAATAGAAAGACCTGCACCTGGCTAGCCGAACCCCTCGTGGGATATCCCGGCACTAAAACCCATACGACATTACATTACATTACATTACATTACCACATGTTCGGTACAATCAAGAAGGCACTGCGAGGAAAGACGTTTCGTTCCCATGAAGGTGAAGGATGAAATCAGTTCATTCAAGAAGATACATTTTGAAAAATCATGTAAGGTTTTCATTTCATTAGCGGACTTCTTTCTCACCTTAATTCATGTAAAACATCTCTTCAATGATAGATATGAAAGGATGAAGTTGATTCAAGCACATACTATTATAAATCAAAGCTGTCAGTAGAAGTGTAATAGCTTCATAGGGTTGACATATCACTAAGCTGTATCGTGTGAAATTGCGTGCAGGCCCAATGGAATTAAACCAGATGATGTTCTCTCTTTCAAAGTCTGCTATCATTAATCTTCATAACTTTTACTTCTCTGTGTTATTATCATGCATTTGTCATCTCGAAATGCACAGGAAACTGTCAGCCTTGCAGCTTTCGTTAGCATAACACGTTCTTTGAGTCCAGTATTAGTGGTGTCTGCAATGACACAGGATGTATAATTACTGGGCACCATGTGAGGAAATGTATTTCTATACTTATCAGAGAGACCAGACATGCTGAATACTAAATTATCACCTGCATTTCTCAAGCCACAGAGAGAAGAGTTTTGAATATGTACAGTCTGTTAACTGGAAGGTGATTATCATGACATTTTATTTAATGTTCTCTGTCCAATGTTCATGGTAACTCAGCCGATCGAAGAACAGCAGGTTATCACAGGCTCGATGATGTACCCCGTTAATCAATCATAGAATTGCTTGGACACTGAAGAGTTTCTATTCGCAATTGTGACTTCTTTTATGTATTGATCATCAAGCGATAGTGAATGTGAATGAATGAATGACTGAATGAATATTGTATTATCATTTACTTAAGTAAAAGAATAAACGCATATCGTTTTTTAGGATGACTCCTTTTTCCCTCAGTAATTATATATAATACTAGCTGATGTACCCGTGCTTCGCTACGGGATTCTCAGAAAGACTGACTTTGTGGTTTTCCTAACCTGAAATCAACGTAGGTCATTACAAAAACGTAAGTATGAATGTAGCGATTAAAAGCAATGCTATCATATAAAATACTCGATCAAATGGAAAGCCGCACGTTTTATCACTTTTAACGAACAGTGCTGCGGTTAGATTGCGGTGCCAATCTAATAGTCCAAAGTTCCTGAGCTGGGATGACCAGGCCGCAGATTGCCATGAACACTCATCTGCCATTATTCCGCTAAATATGCACACTGTTCATTCCAATCAGTGCCTCAGAGAAGGGATTGAATAGCCCGAATGCTATGATGATCCAGTGTGTTACGTACCAGTAGCATCAGAAAATTTATAAACCAGGGGAATGGCATGCTAAAGAAGAAAGTTATCTAACTCCCCAGCTACTTCCCATCAATATTCAGACAGGCTTATACACTCTGTACGACTGGGCGAGTTGACCGTGTGGTTAGTGGTGCGCAGCTGTGAGCTTGCATCCGAAAGATAGTGGATTCGAACCCCATTGTCGGCAGCGCTGATGATGGTATTCCGTAGTTTCCCACTTTCACAGCAGTCAAATGCTGGGCCTGTACGTTAATTAAGGTCCAAGGCACTCCTAGCCCTTTCCTATCCCATCGTCGTCATAAAAACCTATCTACCTTAAAGTACTCTGTACGCAGCAGTAATCCTATCTACCGGAGATGAGGGGCAACAGAAGACACAAAGCACATCACGACAAACAATGGTCAATGTAATGTTATTGTTGATCAATGTTATGAGCTTTCTATATTGTAGGCCTTCACATTTAGTTTTCTTTCGACTCTGTGATTTGTAAAATATTTTATACCATAAACTGTAGTTTCTTATTCTCCGACTTTACATACCGATTTTCATTAAATACTGTTTACCCATTTTCTCGTTACTCGGCGCTGATATGGACTTAGTAACAAAAATCCAAATTCATGAATATCTTTGTGATCATAGCCAGTACGGTAACAATGTATAAGATATGAATAATAGGAAATTTAATACTATATAACCTTAGTTATGTAGCATTCATCGATTACACCTCTAATAAGAAATATTCGAGAATTACATTTTAGGCCTTCCCTTAAACTACCATTTCACTCAGCGTGAATAAAATAATTTACAGCCTAGACTATAGCGACTTATTTCCTGACTTTGCATACCGATTTTCATCAAGAAAGGACTACTAATAACAACAATAATTGAGAATTAAATTTTAGGCCTTCCCCTAAACTATCATTTTTCTCAGCGTGAATACAATTATTGACAGCCTAGATTGTAGCAACTTATTCCCCAGCTTTGCATACCCATTTTCTAAAAAAAAAACGACCACTAATATAATAAATAGTTGAGAATTCAATTTTAGACCTTCCCCTAAACTACCATTTCACTCAGCGCGAGTAAAATGTTTTATAGTCTAGATTGTAGAGGCTCATCCTCCCGACTTCACACACCGATTTTCATTAAATTATCTTCAACCGTTTTCTCGTGATGCGTGTACATACATACATGCCGGGCTGAGTGGCTCAGACGGTTGAGGCGCTGGCCTTTTGACCCCAACATGGCAGGTTCGATCCTGGCTCAGTCCGGTGATATTTGAAGGTGCTCAAATATGTCAGCCTCGTGTCGGTAGATTTACTGGCACGTAAAAGAACTCCTGCGGGACAAAATTCCGGCACCTCGGCGTCTCCGAAGACCGTAAAAGTAGTTAGTGGGACGCAAAGCAAGTAGCATTATTATTACAGACAGACAGACAGACAGACAGACAGACAGACAGACAGACAGACAGACAGACAGACATTACGGAAAAGTAAAAAGTGCATTTTCTTGTTACTATGGACATGACCGGTACAGAAATACCATTATTTTCAAATTCTGAGCAATGTACAGACAAAACTCTTATTTTATATATATAGATAATTTTTAATGGAATTTTAAATTAAATGCTATGGGCTTTACGTCGCATCGACACAGATAGGTCTTATGGCGATGATGGGATAGGAAAGGCCTAGGAGTCGGAAGGAAGCGGCCGTGGTCTTAATTAAGGTACAGCCCCAGCATTTGCCTGGTGTGAAAATGGGAAACCACGGAAAAAGGATTTTCAGGGCTGCCGATAGTGGGATTCGAACCTACTATCTCCAGGATGCAAGCTTCACAGCCGCGCGCCTCTACGTGCACGGCCAACTCGCCCGGTTTAAATTAAATGGAAAAATGTTTGCGCATAAGAAAATATTCTGACAATGTCGATTAAGGATGGACATCAGTTAAAAGATCGATATTGCCTGATTATCGATATATCTATTGTTTATTGCGATTACTGTAAAAACTAACATATCGATATTTTACCAAAGAAACTTGCCATCGACTGAAAATATCAATCACGTGACGCGCTGTCCGCCTCTGTGGTGTAGTGGTTAGTGTGATTAGCTGCCACCCCCGGAGGCCCGGGTTCGATTCCCGGCTCTGCCACGAAAATTTGAAAAGTGGTATGAGGGCTGGAACGGGGTCCACTCAGCCTCGGGAGGTCAACTGAGTAGAGGTGGGTTCGATTCCCACCTCAGCCATCCTGGAAGTGGTTTTCCGTGGTTTCCCACTTCTCCTCCAGGCGAATGCCGGGATGGTACCTAACGTAAGGCCACGGCCGCTTCCTTCCCTCTTCCTTGCCTATCCCTTCCAATCTTCCCATCACTCCACAAGGCCCCTGTTCAGCATAGCAGGTGAGGCCGCCTGGGCGAGGTACTGGTCATTCTCCCCAGTTGTATCCCCGACCAAGAGTCTGAAGCTCCAGGACACTGCCCTTGAGGCGGTAGAGGTGGGATCCCTCGCTGTGTCCGAGGGAAAAGCCGACCCTGGAGGGTAAGCAGATGATGATGATGACGTGACGCGCTCCTACTTTACTAAATGTCAACTCATTTAACTGTAGAAAATAGTATAATGGGTAGGGAACCACAGTGCTGCAATTCAACAAGGTTAGGTGTTCTCTGATTCATAATCTCTTTGTCTATCCGTGTTTACATTACTGAGAAGTGGAGCTGAACCAATCAGAGACGATTTGCAATAACACAGTGCGGAAAGAAATGACGGTACGTACTCAAAAGAGTGGGTCGACTCACTTGGTGAAATAAGATTCAGTGTTAATATCAGCTTTTGGGTGTGGCGAGCCCGACCGTAATTTGAAGCGGCAAAGTGGATCGGGGCACAAGGCTAAGAAGTACCCCAGAAGCGACGCGCATCACGATTATCTCCAGGGAGGTGTGAGAAGTGGGCGTAGGCTGAAGACCCACAGCCCGACCCAGAAGCTCCCGGGATAAGGGTTACGTAGGAAAGAGAATAAGAATAACAATAACAATAACATAAAAATAAAAATAAGAACAAGAACAAGAACAAGAACAAGAACAAGAACAAGAACAAGAACAAGAATAAGAATAAGAATAAGAATAATCATAAGAATAAGTATAATAATTTTTTTTTTCCATTTGTTTTACGTCGCACCGACGCAGATATGTCTTATGGCGACGATGGGATAGGAAATGCCTAGGAAGTGGAAGGAAGCGGCCGTGGCCTTAATTAAGGTACAGCCCCGGCATTTACCTGGTGTGAAAATGGGAAACCACGGAAAACCATCTTCAGGGCTGCCGACAGTGGGGCTCGAACCCACTATCTCCCGTTTACTGGATACTGGCCGCACTTAAGCGACTGCAGCTATCGAGCTCGGTAAAGAATAAGAATCAGAATCAGAATAAGAATAAGAATAAGAATGCACATAAAATATGAGAGATTAGTAGGTTTGTTTAAAATTATAAGTATGAATAAGTAAGCGAATGGTCAGATATTATTGTACTTAGATTATAATTATGTATTAGGGTTGGTTTCAGAATTTAAAAAAAAATGATAATCATGTTATTGGTTTTACACCTCACTAACTACTTTTCGGTGACGCCAACGTGTCGGAATTTTGCCCCTCGGGAGTTATTTTACGTGCCAGTAAATCTACCGACACGGGGCTGACGTACACTGTTTGAGCACCTTCAAATACCACCGGACTGAGCCAGGATGGAATCTGCCTACTTGGGCTCCGAAATCAAGCGTCTTAACCGTCTGAGCCATTCAGACCTGCATTTTTGTTTTTCGGATTATAATAATAACATTATTGTTTACAATGATGCTTTCGCGGCCCGTTTATTGTACACATGATTCTGAAGACGCGGAGCGAAATTCTCTGCGAAACTTATTCACCTTGTTTTCTTTACACGGTTAAAGCCCAAAAGCTTATATGTCTACATTAATATTATTATTCGGTGTTGTTTTTTGCAAATTTTGTAGCAGTATATTTTAATCAAATAATATAATATTGATTACTTGAAAGAAGGATCCAGAACCCTAACATCACCCTCAATAAAGATTAGATATAATCTACAGTATTTTTATTTTCAAATACTCGATCGTGTACTGGACAAGTCCTAACCATTTGGATGCCAGCTAGAAGTTGCCAAAGGCCATGTGTTTAAACATTCCAAGAATTTAAGTACTTTGGAAATTGATCATCTTTCTCTTTGCTTCTCTTTTATGCAGGACTGGGTATGGGGAAAGCATATCCTGTAACGGCGCTACATTTGTGTTGAAATATAATCGCCTAGCCCTATTAATCTCTGAAGCTGGGTTAATGGTAACAGCGAGAATAGTCGAGATGCAGAACGGAGTGACACTGTGACTCCTAGGACACGAAAGAGGTTAGCAGGAGATTTGAAAGCATGATCCATGCAGATCTCTGTAAAAGAAAGCGGTATGTTTACAATTACAAGAATAACAAGTTCTTGATTCCATTGACGAAATTCGACAGTGCGGTGGTATAATTCATTCTAAAAGTAGCCACTCTACGAATGTAGATTTGACCTCGAAATTGTAGAGAAGGAAATCTTGAACTGCTAACAAGTTTAGAGGTCAAAGTGGACTATAAATTAAATCAGTGGTGAGTGGGGTGTATTCTATTATCTCTCCTTTCTCCTCACCCGATGAACCTCAAGATAGTGCGGGCGCGACAGGCGAGGTCGGACATACCAGAGCATAGAGTGCACGTTCTCACGATCAGGAAACTAAACCACCTTCACTACTGCTTCTTACACGGATGTATTGGCACTGCACTATGATAGAAGGCAGTGGCGTATCGTTATTGGAGACTCAGAAAGAGTCTACCGAAATAAATAAATAAATAAATAAATAAATAAATAAATAAATAAATAAATAAATAAATAAATAAATAAATAAATAAATAAATAAATAAACAATGACAGGAGGGTACTCGGAATGAGGATACAAAGGCTCATTTAGGAATGAACTCGTTGGAAGAAGCTGTACGCAAAAACCGGCTTCGGTGGTGGGGTCATGTGAGGCGAACAGAGGAGGATAGGTTACCTAAGAGAATAATGGACTCTACAACGGAGGGTCTGCCTGCTGTCACTTCTTGATGGATACAGTACTTCTGCATCCATCTCTTGGCACAGGCCAGAGTAAAGTGTAGCTTCCACCGAAGTCCCAGTCAACATCCATGGCTGTGATAATATGGAAGTTGCTGGGGTATGGGTAGTGCTGAGTAATGACATTCGGAGCATGACTAGTGCATCTAGTGTTATGAAAGGTGCTGCTCATAGGGTCAGCCGTGCTGCAATTGTACTTTCTGACCCAGTGAGGAAAGCAATGGCAAACTAACTCACTCCTCACCTTGCCTAATACGCCTCCTGTTGGTGCTTCGATTGGTTTTTGGGGTTTCCTTATAACCACATAACCTTTGGTGGTGCTATTTGAAGATCCAACCAGCCTCTGGGCTGATGACCTAACAGACACAACGGATGGTAAGAGAAGTAGAGGGAGACCAAGACGACGATGGTTAGACTCAGTTTCTAACGATTTAAAGATAAGAGGTATAGAACTAAATGAGGCCACAGCACTAGTTGCAAATAGAGGATTGTGGCGACGTTTAGTACATTCACAGAGGCTTGCAGACTGAACGCTGAAAAGCATAACAGTCCATAATAATAAATAAATAAATAAATAAATAAATAAATAAATAAATAAATAAATAAAATAATTACATAACTAAGTATCTTTTCTGCTTTTGTGCGTTACTTGGAATAACTATTTAAACAACTATAATATCTGAGAATTTTGTGAGTTATGTAACAGTTCATTATATTTTGGAAAACTATAACCCTGCCGTAAGTTTTGTGCAATAGGTTTACGTATATCGGAGATTCAATAATAATAATAATAATAATAATAATAATAATAATAATAATAATAATAATAATAATAATAATAATAATAATAATAATAATAATAACTAATGAACTAGCATGGGTATTATATTTTGTTCCACGCAAGGATCGTTTACAACTAGCTATGAACAAATCCTTTTATTATTGGTACATACTTTCTGTTGTTTTACGGATAGACAACTCTCTGCTACTCTCAGACACTGAATGATAAACCGATAGAGGGCGTCTCAATCCCTAACATCCTCCCCACCCAGGTCTACATCCAGGGGGACGATCTGCTGCATTGGACGAGTTACCACAATCCCCTTTGAATCCTTAAGAATTATGGTTCTGGTCACTGCGTCTCTCCCAACTCGGATCTCTGCTATGCGGGCCTTCTTCCACATGTGTCGGGGTTGGTTGTCTTCTGGAAGGAGTGCTACATCTATAAATCTCAGTCGTGGTCTGTTACCTCGAGGACGTCGGACTTCCTGAAAGCTCCTCAGTTCCATGAGGTGTTCCTTATTCCAGCGCTTCCAGAAGCCGTCTGAGATCTTTTGTCGTACTGCTAGCTCGTTTGTCAGGTTCGTCCTTAATACTAGTTCTGGTCCAGTTGGTATGGCGGTTAATCTTTGTCCGGTCAAGAAATGGGCGGGAGTCAAAGCTTCTGCTTCGTCTTCATTCTGAGAGGTGAGTGGTCAATTGATGGCGGCTTCAGTATTTATTAGGATGGAGTTAACTCTTTCCTCGGTCGTCAACGCTTGCCTAACACCTTCTTCAGGCATCCTTTCGTAGTGCCAACCATCCTCTACCACCAACTTAAAAAAGAGCCGTTATTGTAATAAAATACTGTTATTCGTTTTACGTCCCACTAACTATTTTTACGGGTTTTCGGAAACGCCGAAGTGCCGGAATTTAGCCCCATAGGCGTTCTTTTAGGTGCCAGTAAATCTACCGATAAGAGACTGACGTATTTGAGCACCTTCAAATACCGTCGGACTGAGCCATGATCGAACGTACCAAATTGGGGTCAGAAGGCCAGCGCCTCAACCGTCTGAGCCACTCAGCCCGCCCCATTATTGTTACTACTACTACTAGTCATGACTTATCTTTTGGTACTTAGTGCTTAAGCAGCCTTGAAGAGGATGTGGCAGTGTGCAGTATTGCTGAGACTGGAATGGTTGCGGTCTCAAACAAGTATGAGTCTCACTAAACGTCGACCTCCTCCTTGAGGAAGGTGGGTTTATTTACCTTGATAAAGAGGTATAAGACTCAGCATCTGAGACTGCTGTGTTTCGAGGCTCATTTACCTGCTACGTTGAAGAGAGCGAGCCGGGCGAGTTGGCCGTGCAGTTACAGGCGCCCAGCTGTGAGCTTGCATCCCGGAGATAATGGGTTCGAACCCCACTGTTGGCAGTCCTGAAGATTGTTTTCCGTAGTTTCTCATTTTCACATCAGGCAACTGCTAGCGATGTCTTTAATTGTGGCCACGGTCGCTTCCTTCCCACTCCTCGGCCTTTCCTATTCCACTGTCGTCTTAAGACTTATATGTGTCGATGGGATGTGAAACAACTTTTAAAAAAAGTGGAGAGAGCGGAAACTTAACAATAGGGCATGGAAGACGGGCAGAGGTTAGGCCAACTTTTGCGTTACTTGCTTGTCTTCTACGGAACAGTAGTGATGGAGTTTCAGGGGTTTCACTGGTGCAAGTGCTAAGGAAGTGTTTTAATTGTTTTGAAAGTGTGGAGTATTCTATTGAGCCGGCCCCGTGGTGTAGGGGTAGTGTGCCTGCCTCTCGCTCGGAGGCCCCGGGTTCGATTCCCGACCAGGTCAGGGATTTTTCTCTCGACCTGAGGATTGGTTCGATGTCCACTCAGCCTACGTGACGGTGAGATGGCGGCCCCGGTCTCGAAAGCCCAGAATAAAGGCCGAGAGGATGCGTCGTGTTGACCACACGGCCCCTCGCAATCTGCAGGCCTTCGGGCTGAGCGGCGGTCGCTGGGCAGGCCGAAGCCCTTTCAAGAGTTTAAGTGCCGGGGGGTTTGGTTTGGAGTATTCTATTGAATTAGTATCAGTTTTTCTTGCCTATTTTGCTTTACTTCAGTGGTGGTAGTGGTGATTATTGTTTTAAAAGGAAGTACAACTAGGCAACCATCTTCTATATAACACTTATCTTCACATCGGCTAACAAAAGTCTTACGATGACGATTGGATAGCACAGGGCTAGGACTAGAAAGGAAGTAACCGTGCCTTAAATAAAATGAGTTTGCATTCGGGAGATAGTGGGTTCGAAGCCCACTGTCGGCAGCCCTGAAGATGGTTTTCAATTTTCACACCAGTCAAATGCTGGGGCTGTACCTTAATTAATAACAATAATAATAATGTTATTTGTTTTACGTCCCACTAACTACTCTTTTACGGTTTTCGGAAACGCCGAGGTGCCGGAATTTAGTCCCGCAGGAGTTCTCTTACGTGCCAGTAAATCTACCGACACGAGGCTGACGTATTTGAGCACCTTCAAATACCACCGGACTGAGCCAGGATCGAACCTGCCAAGTTGGGGTCAGAAGGCCAGCGCCTTAACCGTCTGAGCCACTCAGTCCGGTTGTACCTTAATTAAGGCCACGGCCGCTTCCTTCCAACTCCTAGGCCTTTCCTATCCCATCGCCGCCATAAGAGCTATCTGTGTCGGTGCGACGTAAAGCCGCTAGCTAGAACTAAGATGCAGCCCCAGAATTTACCGGTTGTGAAAATGGAAAACCGTGGAAAACCAACTTCGGGGCTGTCGACGGTGGGGTTCGAACCCCCTATCTCCCGAATGCAAGCTAACAACTCTACGCTACGAACCGTGCCGTCAAATCACTCAGTCTATGTCCTTAATTTCAAGAGATTATTATTAGCATTGTTTAAAAATAGTGATTAATAAATTTATAAATTAGCTTAAAAGGAAAGCATATATTCTGACAGCATTATACTTGAAAAAGAAACAACTTAATGAAAATAGAATATTTCGTTCTTGAATGAGCATCATCAGATTCTATCAAATCACACTCATTTCTTCTTTCAATTTGTTTTACGTTGCACCGTCACAGATAGGTTTTATGGCGCCGACCGGACGAGAAAGGGCTAGGATTGGAAGGCAGCGGCCGCGGCCTCAATTAAGGTTCAGCCTCATCATTTGCCTGGTGCGAAAATGGGAAACCACGGAAAATCATCTTTAGGGCTGCTGATAGAGGGGTTCGAACGCCCTATCTCCAGGAAGCACGCTAACAGCTGCGCGTTACTAACCGCACGGCCAACTTGCCTGGAAAATCACACTCATTTCTAAATATTTAAGTGTGATTTGAGTGCCACTGTGCAGTTTCTTTCGGCTTTTTCTTACTGCTGTCTCGTTTCAAGAGTCTGGTAGTTTTCCGCGCTGGTGAGCAGGACTCCGTGCATACCTTCATGTAGTACTCGGCGGACGCAAGGTGTTCAGTCACAGTCAGTACAGTATGTACATGTTTTTTTGCTTATTCACGTTGAAGATTGTGTATTGGTAAACATAAACCACTTCATCTCAAGCTAGAATGTGAGAACCATGTAACAGACGTAATTAACGTTGCACAATGTATAACGTGGGAAGAGAGAATATTCTCACTGCTCTGTTTGCGTGTTCAATATTACTCAGGACTGGTCAGCACAATGCGTTTGGGCAAGGGAGGGGGTTCCTCAGGAAGGGACTTCCACCTCTAAGCTTGTATTGGTAACTGGTATTAATTATTGCTGTTATGAAACGAAGGAGGCTCATATCCATACGTGTTCACTTGCTATTTCATCAGAGAGATGAATGACTTGACCTAAATGTCCATGGCATGAAACCTCACACCTGATCACCGTAAGACAGCAATGGGAGCGGGGAAGTTCATCCATGTTGGGTTTTCGTCTGTCGATTACGATGTTGAGGAAGACATTTTTGAAGTATTAAAGTTACGTCTCACGAGGGATTCCTTTTAACAAGTTGTACAAAAATGTCAACTACACTGAATTCAAGACAACCAATCAGAGGCATAGCTGGGTCTGACCCATGGCAAGTGTTTCAGAAGATATTTTAATTTAGTTTTTGTAATATGTAGGTAGAGTAAGCCCAAAAATCACTGTTCATCAGGTACGTCATGCGATAGAGCAGCCTACAGGATGCAGAGTGTGTCTCGGCTCACAGGTGGCCATGGCTGGTCCGTGGTGCGACAGATCTGCATACCGACTGGCCAGTGGAGTAGAGGAGGGGTGGCCACGCTTCTATCGTGGATCTAAGCCTCTGTATTCGGGAGGCGAAGTTACAGCGTTACCAGTATCGTAATTTTTATTAAAGAAATTGTTTCCTCCGTGATAGAGACAGCGGTTCTGAGGTGCTATAGGAAATATCCTGTCTAGAACCTATACTAATGGAAATGTAGACAATTTGTAAGATCCAGCTCTGTGTGATAACCCATCTTTATAAGCATCCTACCAACAAAACTATACATACTTAAATGAACAAACAAAATGGAATACTATTTCCTATTTTCCCAAGCCAAATACGAAAACAAACTAAACCTAACCTACGAAACCTAAAGTAAATATTCTACCGAATACCAACAGAACTATTCAATGTAAATTTTAAAAATTCACCAAACTTGATTACTTCCAAAAAGCACCACCAAACACAAATTATATATTCATCTTACTAAGCTGGTATAGATATATTCCTTATTATTATTATTATTATTATTATTATTATTATTACGTTATTATTAAAGAATTTGGCCAATTATAGACCGCTTAGAAGTAAGAATGTGGTATAGTATTTTTCTTTTAATTTTCTTCCCAGAACTTCATACATCGGGTAATAGCCTGCCGCTGTTCCTCCGATAACACTCTCCGAGGTTGACGTCGAATTTGCAAAAGCGAAAAACCGCAGAAATGATATGTCGCCGGAAGGCCACTCTGTTATTTTTTATGTCATCTGCATTATTAAATCTTTGTAAATCCCATCGTATTGAACCCATAATTCTATGATGAAAAATAATTCCAGATATTTATTCCAGCTACAAATTATTTTTTTTAGATTAGCCATGTTTTTATTTCAAGAGCCTCGCTCTCTCGTGGGAACAGAACTCACCGTGCCAAGCGAGCAGCCAGCTCGTGAAATTCCGGGATACTTCGGTTGACCTCGAGTACTGAATAATTTATCAATTTCGGAAAATCCTTCATAGCGAGAGACTTTGGCGACATGGTAAATCCAGGAATAAAGGATCTAAATTATTAATAATCCTTACGTGAAGATAGAATCCCCAGGGTAAATATAAATGCAGTTAAGCCGGGAGGAAAGTTGGCGTCGTACTCGCGGATTTGCGACACGTGTAGAGGTCATTTTCTGAAGAAATACCGTGAAACTACAAGTCAGAAATAAATTCATTACGCCCGTTATAAGTATGGGGAAAATATAAAATGAACACCATAATGAATTATAAGTTTGTCTGAATTTATGGAATAAATTTCAAGAAAAATGGTTCATTGGATGTGGAATTAGCAGATTGCACCACCGAGCTTCGTGGTGAGGGTGGCGTCCTCTCAGAGGGTATAAATGAAATCCCCTGATTCTACATTTTTTTCTATCTGAAGGTCTGGATGGTGAAACTCACGTCGCTCGTCTGCAAGAAAGTGCGGGGTGTAGTTCTCAAAATAACTTTCAATATATTCGTGTCAATGGTTCAAGTAGAGTATTAAATGGAAGGTGATAGAAATTTTCCTGAGCTTCCGCCGACGAAAACTGTGAAGGCATAGATATCTGTTTAAAGTACGTAGCTGATTTCCTCCGTATTACAATTGTGTGTGTTTGATATTGTCAAAGGGAGTCTGGAGGCTAGCCAGTGAGGTCTGATTTTTGTTATCTATTGAAACACCTGGCCAGCATTAGGATGGACAAAAGCAGGGTCCTGGGAAAACAGTGGCAGTCGCTAGTCGAGAAGGATGCTCGTCGCATGTTAAAACGCGAAGAAAGTGCGTTATTTGCGGTGTTAATCGATAACGAGTGTAAAATTTGTGTATTTTAAGTTATATATATATATATATATATATAAGAAAATGATGTCTATTGTAGCCATGAACGGCTAAACATGAGGGCAGCTGGCTAAATATGGCCGGAATCTCCAGGATGACTATTATTACAGGTCTATGTCTATATTTTGTATTAATGTTGTAGTAAAGAATTTTTTTTGCTAGGGGCTTTACGTCGCGCCGACACAGATAGGTCTTATGGCGACGATGGGATAGGAAAGGCCTAGGAGTTGGAAGAAAGCGGCCGTGGCCTTAATTAAGGTACAGCCCCAGCATTTGCCTGGTGTGAAAATGGGAAACAACGGAAAACCATTTTCAGGGCTGCCGATAGTGGGATTCGAACCTACTATCTCCCGGATGCAAGCTCACAGCCGCGCGCCTCTACGCGCACGGCCAACTCGCCCGGTAGTATAGAATTTGTTTGTTCCAATCAAATTTTCAGTGCGTGTGTCGAATTAATAATTAATAATGATCAGGCGAATGTGTTACATTTCTGGTCGTCGTGTAAAAATCTTCAGGTCAGTAAAATTCACGTCGAGAAACTGTGAAATGCGAAGTTTAAATAGTGTGTCAACATTCTTTGAGATAGTGTTCCAACTGAGAAAAGTTAGGAATGTGATAACGATCATGTAGTCGTGGTGAATGCCTTAATTTCGAATATCGTATGAGTTCAGATATTTTTCAAAGTTAACATTGTATTTAACAGATATGTTCAGTAAGATTTGCGTTTATCTCGAAATCCAGTGAAGTCTGATAATGTTATATTTATTTGTGGGAAGGTAATTTTTGTGACATCGTGTATGTTGGTGATATAGGAAATCACGGCGTGTTATTGTATTCTTGAGGTCCGAAAGTTGTAGTAAAAATGAATGAAAAGGATTCTTATAAAATTGTTCGTCACGGAAGTATTGAGGTGAAAAGCTTTGAAACAGAAAGAAATGGATTGTGCAGGAATGGTATGTTGAGAGAATAGTTGTGTAGATGTTGAAGGCATAGGAAGCCTGTATTTCATGTGTGATGCCGCTGTGACAGGCGATGAATATGATTTTTTGAGACAGGCTATATTTGTCAATGGCGAAGAATTTTTGAGACAGGCTGTATATAAAAATGCAATATCTCTGAGGCAGGCTCGATTGAGATTCCGCTAACAATCCGGAATAGCTGACCGGGGGAAGGTTTGTTCGAAATGAGTGCTTTATGACGCAAATTGTGATTTCAAGTTAAGATCTCCCAGTGAAAAACAATTTCTGTAGAAGATTGTAGCTCTTGGCAGTTAAGTCCAAATGACGATTTATGTAAAGTCAGCATAATTAATATTATAGTATGCGACCCCAAGGATAGAAGAGCATTCTGAATACACGATTGTGTTATTTGACTGTTATAACATATTTCCATTCAGTAAATTTCATATATTACCAGACGAGAAATTATCATCAAATCGGAAACATTGTGGGATGAGATATGGGACGTTATTAAAGCGATGGTTTGGCTGTGTAGATTCGTTGAATTTCGCTTCACTGGATAGTTTATGGATATGAATGTTTGGAATAGTGAAATGGTAGGCGATTTTGGGCCTCACCCTAGAAATACAGTGTGGATTTTTGCGGTGGTGATGATTACCGTACCGAGCTCGATAGCTGCAGTCGCTTAAGTGCGGCCAGTATCCAGTATTCGGGAGATAGTAGGTTCGAACCCCACTGTCGGCAGCCCTGAAGATGGTTTTCCGTGGTTTCCCATTTTCACACCAGGCAAATGCTGGGGCTGTACCTTAATTAAGGCCACGGCCGCTTCCTTCCCACTCCTAGCACTTTCCTGTCCCATCGTCGCCGTAAGACCTATCTGTGTCGGTGCGACGTAAAGCAACTAGATAAAAAGGATTACTGTTTTCATTATTATTTTTTCAAACTTCATTGCGTACAGTATGTCGAGATCGTGTTTGAGTTGTGGACTGTTTGCCACGCGTTATTTATTTTCAATTTCACGTTTTATTGGCAAGATAAGGACTTAGTTGCATATGCCGACTTGCGTTCATTCTGTGGAAAGATTCATTGTGTGCTATAGTTTCGACAAGGTTTCCAGCTAAATATCAAAGTGTGTGTTTTGAAGTTACCATTTCGCCTGACATTCTAGAGGATGCGTAGACAACCTAGTTTCCGCTCGACGATAGATTTAGGATGTCACTCGCATGATAGGATTATACTGAGGAGTAGACGTCCCCATTTACACTCAACGATAGGTTTAGGAAGGTGTATGTGTACATAGATGTTAGTGTTAGGGTGTGTAGACACTATGTAGGCTTGATGATAGGTTTAGGGTGTCATTTGTATATATTCAAGTCTTCGGTTAGGTGTTTTTGCGAAGTGACTTGAACGACGGTAGTGTCTGCAGTAGTGTATGCAATGCGAAGAGTGTTAGCGAAGTAATATTGAGGCCATGTTTTGGCACAGCCTTTACCAGCTGGAAGGTGTTTACATAAGGTTATGGAACCACTAGTGGCATGAACGTGAGGGTTGTCCAACATTGGATACTGAACTAACGGTGACTGAGTATTAATGCTGTTTGCCACACGCGTTTGATTTCAGTGAACTTAAGTATTTTTATTTATTTACGGACTTAATTGTTTTGTCGTTCAGACTTCCGTTTGCTTTGTTAGTGTGCGTGTTGACACTTAGCTTATTTATGTTAGACTTGAGTTACGAATGCGGGTTCGATTCGTCAGCTGGGAATAGATTTTATTTTCAATTTTTCGTTATTTTTTATAATAGTTGACTGTGGTCGTTCAATAGCTTGTAGTTAGTTTGTTGGGACAAACAATAAGTAGATGGATCTGTAATGGTAGTCACAGTTGTAAAGGCAAGAATTCCCCAGATTGTTTTGGTATTTTTGATTTTATTTTACCATGTGGACTTGTAATTTTATTAAACTTAACGTAACCGTTAATAACCCGAAAGTTAGTTTTATAAGAATATTTTTCAAGTGATTTGCCACTTTTTCTTTAACCTCAGTGTTTGGCATTTCTTCTAAATGCATGATGAATAAGTGTTTCCTGCATTTGGCAGTTTTGTTTCTTCAGAACGACGTAACGTAAGATCCTCTCGGATCGAGTTGATGTTGGTTCCTTTTGAACAGCTGTCTGGGTGATGCACGTTTCAGCATCGGGATTATTCGATAACTAAAGGATGTCATGGTGGAATTTTATTTTTAATTATGACTGCTGCTGTTAACTTGTAGTGAACACCATGCTTTCCAGTAGTATCTCGCAACCTATCCAAAGCAACTGATAGTCAGTTTGGTTCGATTAACGGTAATTCGGCGGGCGTTACCATATCCGACCGGGTATTTGACTGGTGGATAACCTTAATTAAATGTAGATCTGGAACTCTACTTGTTGAAGGTCAGATTTTCCACGAATCACGGGAATTAATTCTCAGTTATCGTTTGGACCAATAGGTGCCCGATTTTCAGGTTTTCTTTTCATTTTTCTAGTTTTCGCTGTCCACGAATCTGTGATATTTCTACTTTTCTCCGAAGAAAGTTCTTCCTTCGATAATTGTAACTAATAAAACTCACGCATGCAATGTGACTGCGTTTGAAACATTAAATAATTAATTTGTTTTGATGAATGATTTTTTAAAAATAAATTTTTTGCATTTAATTAATTCAATAAAAGTTAGTAAGCACATATTTCCTCCTCATTTCAAGTAGTTAGGCTCTCTTCTGAACCCCATCGTTTGGTTAAGATCGTGACCGAAATATTCCCACTACGACCCCAAGATTTAAGAGTTCGATATTGCTCTACTGCAGCAGCTGTGGTCGACCAACGATGGAATGGTAAGTTCAAGGGTTCAGTATCTCTTACAGCTAACCGGTGATATGTTTTCATTTGGGGATATACTCAGAAATCTTCTTAGTGAACCTGCCATTGTTCATTGTTTGAAGATGAACATAATATTGTAGTCTTTGTCTTTTAATTCTGTTGTAATTTTATCTATATTGCGACAGAGGTCTTCATTTCTTTTTCATCCAAATATCTTTACTCTTTCGGGATCGCAACATTTTGCAAAGTATTTTCCTTCCTTTCTTTTTTTTTCAGTTCCTCATGGTCACCTTTTTTGTTCAACGTTAAAAATTCAGATCCATATAATACTTCTGATCTAATTACAGTTGTGCAGAGCCCGAATTTTGCCTCGAACAATATCGATCGTTTGTTGGGAAGGCAGGGATGAAATGGCTTCATAGAGTAGTAAAATTAGCATGGAGTGTTGGTAAGGTACCTTCAGATTGGACAAAAGCAGTAATTGCACCTATCCATATGCAAGGGAACAGGAAGGATTGCAACAACTATCGAGGTATCTCATTGATTAGTATACCAGGCAAAGTATTCACTGGCATCTTGGAAGCGAGGGTGCGATCAGTCGTTGAGAGGAAGTTGGACGAAACCCAGTGTGGTTTCAGACCACAGAGAGGCTGTCAGGATCAGATTTTCAGTATGCGCCAGGTAACTGAAAAATGCTACGAGAGGAATAGGCGGTTGTGTTTATGTTTCGTAGCTCTAGAGAAAGTATACGACAGGGTACCGAGGGAGAATATGTTCGCTATACTTCCGGACTATGGAATTAAAGGTAGATTATTAAAATCAATCAAAGGTATTTATGTTGACAAATGGGCTTCAGTGAGAATTGATGGTAGAATGAGTTCTTGGTTCAGGGTACTTACAGGGGTTAGACAAGGCTGTAATCTTTCACCTTTGCTGTTCGTAGTTTACATGGATCATCTGCTGAAAGGTATAAAATGGCAGGGAGGGATTCAGGTAGGTGGAAATGTAATAAGCAGTCTGGCCTATGCTGACGACTTGGTCTTAATGGCAGATTGTGCCGAAAGCTTGCAGTTTAATATCTTGGAAGTTGAAAATAGGTGCAATGAGTATGGTATGAAAATTAGCCTCTCGAAGACTGAATTGATGTCAGTAGGTAAGAAATTCAACAGAATCGAATGTCAGATTGGTGTTACAAAGCTAGAACAGGTTAATAATTTCAAGTATTTAGGTTGTGTATTCTCCCAGGATGGTAATATAGTAAGTGAGATTGAATCAAGGTGTAGTAAAGCTAATGCAGTGAGCTCGCAGTTGCGATCAACAGTATTCTGTAAGAAGGAAGTCAGCTCCCAGACGAAACTATCTTTACATCCGTCTGTTTTCAGACCAACTTTGCTTTACGGGAGTGAAAGCTGGGTGGACTCAGGATATCTTATTCATAAGTTAGAAGTAACAGACATGAAAGTAGCAAGAATGATTGCTGGTACAAACAGGTGGGAACAATGGCAGGATGGTACTCGGAATGAGGAGATAAAGGCTAATTTAGGAATGAACTTTATAGATGAAGCTGTACGCATAAACCGGCTTCGGTGTTGGGGTCATGTGAGACGAATGGAGGAGGATAGGTTACCTAGGAGAATGATGGACTCTGCTATGGAGGGTAAGAGAAGTAGAGGTAGACCAAGACGACGATGGTTAGACTCTGTTTCCAACGATTTAAATATAAGAGGTATAGAACTAAATGAGGCCACAACACTAGTTGAAAATCGAGGATTGTGGCGACGTTTAGTAAATTCACAGGGTTTTGCAGACTGAACGCTGAAAGGCATAACAGTCTATAATGATAAAGTATGTATGTATGTATGTTGTAACGGTGATGAGTGAGGTTATACTGTAAACCATGTCTATCTTTTTTAATCTCTCTTTGCAGGTTGTGGTATAGAGTTCATTGGACTGAATCTATTGTCTCAGATTGTACCGGGCGGTACACCTCCACGCCGCTAATTCAAACCTTGCGCCAGTTGAAACTCCCCTACTGGAATAAGTCTGAACTTTGTCTTATGTGTTAATTTTCAAGTTATCCTGAAAATGTCACTACTTGGAAATTTTGAATTTTCTGAACTGTGTTGTTTTCGACGTATTTTTGTTTTGCTTGTAGTAAGAAGTGTGAACATTCTCTTCTAGAGGACACTACTGAAGAACTACAACGGTGC
This sequence comes from Anabrus simplex, assembly GCF_040414725.1. Taxonomy (NCBI): domain Eukaryota; kingdom Metazoa; phylum Arthropoda; class Insecta; order Orthoptera; family Tettigoniidae; genus Anabrus; species Anabrus simplex. Next base: position 636,674,033 of record NC_090265.1, on the reverse strand, counting down.
ACCCTAGTGCGAAGTGAAAGAACTGTTTTTTTTTGGAGAAAATTTAATTTCAAAAGTTTGTTCTTTGCTAAATTTCTTTCAGTCATTGTGTAAGTTGGCAATATTAACCCTTTCTTTCCCCTTGTTTTGAATTTAGCCAATCCAGAATTTCTTTAATTAATTTTCCACCAATAATGTGTTTCTTCTTCATCTTGTGTAGGGGTTTTCTTTATCCACCAATTAAATGATTGTGGGCGGGTGTTTTCCTTCCTGAAACGCCTCGAACTTTCTGCGAGAGTATATAAACTGCTGATTTTAGGGTCTCTGCGCCACTTCAGTAACATCTTTCAGTGTGTAAAGTACATAGCAGGGGGCGGGAAGTGCCTCTTCCTTCGGGCAGCAGTTCAACAACAAGGTAATGGCCGATTAATAACTTCTTTTCTTGCTAGCTCAGCAGTTTAACTCTCGGGGCGGGTCCGAAGCTTTTCCACCATGTAACTTTCCCTAAAATGTAAAGAATCTTTGTATTTATTCTATCTTTTAAGCTTCATATTGGGATAGATAGTGCTTAACCCTCTCGAGCTCCCTCTCATATTGCATTGAGGTGAACTTATTTTCACAACCGTTTCTTCCTTAACGTAATGTAAATTGTTTCCTTCTAAAAGTCACCTCTTTAGTATGGGATTAGCCCTTGCATTAACGGCCTAGTGCCAAGTAGATTTTAAACAAAGTGTATTAGGAGCGCAAGTTCGCCTCCTCTCAAATTGGTATTTTAGAGGCCATGTAATTAAATTTTCTCACTTAATAGGCCTCAGTAGGTTGGGTATCTTTACCCCTGTGTTTATGTCCTTAGAGGACAACTTGAAGGTGGAGTTTGGTGGGGCCTTTGATAGGCTTAACCTTTGAGAGCAGATCGCTCTTTTGAAGTTTGTTTCTGCGCGCCTCGAGGAGGCTTTATGATGTAATTGGGAGCAAGTGCTCCTGGGCTTGATTGGGGTCTTCTGCCCCTTTGTTGAATTCTGTATATCATAAAGTTGGGCTAATTGCTCAAGACTTGTGTGTCTGGCTCTCGGAGCCCAAATCCTGTAATTGTACATTCTCGATTAGTGGTTTTGCTACTCTGTACCTGCCATCATTTTTATTTCTTGTTTTTTGCTAAGAAAATATAACCTTGTTAAATTTTAAATTCACTTTAATTTCGTAGCCTCAGACCTGTTCACCCCCCGCACCTTCTTTCACCTCTAACTACCACGGAAAAACTTATCAACTCGTTGAATATGTCCATGTTGTGTTGTTAGGTACTTTTCTCCGTTATGTCATTTTCCAATATATTCATATATTTTATTATTATTATTATTATTATTATTATTATTATTATTATTATTATTATTATTATTATTATTATTATTATGACGTGAAACACCATGTATTGGATTTTCTTTTCCGAAAACAATCCAAAAGAGAAAATCCGCCTGATGGTTGACAGCTTTCATTACAACTTTTGAGTCAAACCTGCTTGCATCCAAACAGATAAAATAAATATCCTTATTGTTATTCTTCTACTACTTTTTCCACACATGTGGAGTCGCGGGTACTAACTGTGATACACTATGTGGATTTTGCCATGTTTTACAGCCGAATGCTCTTCTTGACGCCAAACCTATATGGAGGGATGTAATCACTGTTGCGTGTGTCTGTGCTGGTTGGTAGTGTAGAGTGTTGTCTGATTACGAAGAGGAAACTGTTGGAACAAACACAAATATCCAAACACAAATATCCAAATATCAAGTCCCCAAGGCAGAAGACTTAATCAAACGCGGTTAGAAACCCCAACCCGGCCGGGAATCGAACTCCGAACCCAACGCTGACCATTCTGGAAATCAGACGGACAGATAAATTAATATTGTTCACATGAATTGATTAGGAGATCGATCATTTCGATTCCCTGAGAGAGTTGGATATCAGGCGAACTCTCCCTCTCTCTCTCTCTCTCTCTCTCTCTCTCTCTCTCTCTCTCTCTCTCTCTCTCTCTCTCTCTCTCCCTCTCTCACGGAAGAATATGAAAACAGAATGGCATTATCTTTAAAAGATTTGGAGATGTTTGTGGTGAACGTTCTTACTGTCTCTTTCGGTATATAAAAGGAAAGCATGATACCGCCACTGGAAAACAGAATTTAATAGCTGACTTATGATATACGATGTCCCATAGGTAAATTGTACACTCTTTTATTGGATGATAAAGAACAATGCATAATATTTATTCCTCTTCTTACTTTAGTACACTAAGTTGGCCGTGCGGATAGGGGCACGCAGCTGTGAACTTGCATCCGGGAGATAGTGGGTTCGAACCCCACTGTCGACAGCCCTACAGATTGCTTTCCATGGTTTCCCATTTTCACACCAGGCAAATACTGGGGCTGTAACTTAATTAAGGCCACGGTCGCTTTCTTCCCAATCCTAGGCATTTCCTATCCCATCGTCGCCATCAGACCTATCTGTGTCGGTACGACGTATAACAAAATGTAGTTTTAGTACAAAAGAACAACAAAGGTATCTCCGCAGTAGCAGCAATTACTAGCCCTTCACTTCTGGCAGTGATTGTATCACGTGTCAAAATACGTATCGAGTCATCTCTACACCTCAAGGTGCCAATTTCCTCTCTATCAATAACTCTTAAACTGCTTCCAGACTTGGTCCGTGATCTGCCCTGTCAATCAGTTCCCCACTAACAAGAGCGTGCGTGCTACATCCATTACTTATCTGTCAACAAGCACGAAACAATACGCTTACAGACATCGTGATACTTCAAATCAGTATGATTAATAGTATCATTCTATATACACGAGACTCACTGCCATTGTCAACAATATCATTCACCACCTGTTTGTACTGACTCCTCCTTTTATTCACTCAGTTCCTGTTGTAATCGAGTGATTTCTTCGCGTCCTGTAATTCCAGTTAGGTGATCCAACAAACATAAAAATAGTATGTGGAAATTAAAAGATGGCTTTACTGTCAGTCTAAAGACTAGTTTTAGGCGGCTGTTAAAGCGGTTCTATCCTCGCTGAAAGTTGAGCCTCTGTAAAAAGAACCCGAATTTACGGGAAAGTGTAGTTCTCATTGATAACCGTCAGAAAATATCTACGTGTACAGAAATGATATTGAAGATGTATGAGGCATTACGGGAAGGTTTATATTTTGATTTTTGATTTACTTTGGTGCCTATATTGTACTAAGTTGCCCATTTCCGTCTCCTCCAAGCAATTACAATTATTTTTGCAATTTTTCTGTATTGTAATTTTGTGCTTTATGGGCAAAAAAAAGAAGGATTGTTCCAACACAGCTGTTTCATTGCCTCTCGATAATGCATAGAATAATTTGACGGTCGGAAATTTTATTTGCTCCTTAATAGTGGTCAAAGAGTGGATTTCATTTTATGAAGACTAACAATATGCATACATATAAATCGCCGTTGCACCTAGAAAAACCGCTATGTGATAATATTTCAGCTTAGAACACTGACCAGAACGGGTCTGTCATCTAAGGTTCCAGTATTGCATGAAATTTGTCATCGAATTTTCGTCCAACTGATACATGTGCTGCGGGTCAGTATTTCTCCCCTCAACGTTGTCACTTAGCGGTATTTCGAGGCGCAACGATGAAATACAATTTAGGATTTGTTTGTAATTTACGAAAATGACTGTCTGAACAAAAGGACCTCCCCATGTCCTAGATAGAATTAACGAACCAGCGGATAAATTTATGTTGGCATGGTTCATGGTGTGGGTTACTGTAGTCACGTCCTAGTTCGTGAACCATGGGCAACGGCTGAGTGGCCTAGTAAGTGGTCCTGAGAGTCGGGATACCAGTTGCTATGGAATGGGAGTGGGCATCTCGGACATATTCTGAGTCATGGCCCTCCTTGTGCTCAGGTGGCTAGGACTACACAAACCACCGGTAGTCCATAATCCGTTAGAGGATAGATCTTCACCTGGACTAGGTGTAAGTAGGGTAGCATACTGCTTCATGAATTTACCGAGCTCAGAACACTTTAAGCAAGCCTCGGACCTATTGGAGTAATGGAGTCCCACTCCCATTTGACAGGCGAGGGACTACTTGGAAACAATTTGGCGAACGAAATGGAATTCGATGGGGAGCTATCAATATGAATGGGGCTTATGGAAGAAAGAAAGTAGAACTGGCTGATTCAGCAAAGAGGATGCATCTGGATGTGCTAGGAGTAAGTGATATTCGGGTAAGGGGAAATAACGAGGAAGAGATAGGAAATTATACAGTGTACTTGGTGGGTGTTAGAAAGGGAAGGGCAGAGTATGGGGTAGGGCTGTGTATCAGGATTACCATTGCACGCAACATAGTTTCTGTTAGACACGTAAATGAGCGAATGATGTGGGTAGATTTGGCAGTTGGAGAAATTAGTACGAGAATTGTCTCAGTGTATTCACCATGTGAGGGTGCAGATGAGGCTGAAGTTGACAAGTTTTATGAAGCATTGAGTTACATCGTGGTCAGGGTCAACAGCAAGGAGAGTATGGTGCTAATGGGCGATTTCAATGCGAGAGTTGGAAATAGAACTGAAGGATGCGAAAGGGTGATTGGTAAATGTGGGGAAGATAAGGACGTTAATGCGAATGGGAAACGTTTGCTGGACTTCTGTGCTAGTATGTGTTTAGCAGTTAGGAATACATTCTTCAAGCATAAGGCTATTCACTGCTACACATGGGATGCTAGGGTTACCAGATCCATAATAGACTATATCTTAACCTACTTCGAATTCAGGAAATCTGTTAGGAATATACGAGTTTTCCGGGGATTTTTCGATTATACATACCACTATCTGATCTATAGTGAACTAAGTATCTCTAGGCCTACGGTAGAGAAAGTGAAATCTCTCTGCAAACGAATAAGGGTAGAAAATCTCCAGGATGAGGAAATTAGACAGAAGTACATGGATATGATTAGTGATTACTTTCAAATCTAACAATAGGGTCTCTCATATCGAAGTACTCTCAAATACCTATTATCATTAAGCTTAGACCCGATATCGAAACCTAATGCTTAAATATCTATTCTATGCGATGGTTCCAAGAAAATCGTGATTCACAATGTGGATTATTATTTTAAAGGGAAATCACTAGCTTCAGTTCTATTTAATGAATAACTTTGATCTAAACCAAGCTTCCTGAAAGAGTGCGATCTCAATCAAAATAAGGAAGTAACCTATGCACTGCCTTCGACTGACAGTGTAATATTGTATGTGAAAGTAAGTACACACTGTCTCCATCACATTGTTACAGAATCTACTGCAATGATGTTAAACGTTATCGAACTCACCACACCCCAGCCGCTTTCTTGCATAGCGCTTCGTGAGCCTTCCCCATACTGTTTAAGCAAACCTCACCCGAACACAGTATGTCTAACATTTTTCACATAGTAGTTTCTATATGAACGCTGTATCTCTGGAATTCTCAGTACAATCTGTGGCCTCCAAAGAGGCCTCCTGTAGGCCTTTTGAGTTGATACCGTATTAGCGACCTGCGCGTCTGTGATGATGAAGCCCTACCTATGATGAATTCTAATGATGAAGACGGCACACCCATCCCCCGAGCCATTGGAATTAACCAATGAAGGTTAAGATGCCCGAGCCGACCGGGAATCGAACTCAGGACCGCCTGGACCAAAGGCCAACGCGCTGACCATTTAGCCATGGAGCCGGACCACACTTGATGGTGTGTTTCTACAATGAATTTAAGATGATGTGGTCAAACAGCTCCGTGTACTTTTCAATAATAATAATAATAATAATAATAATAATAATAATAATAATAATAATAATAATAATAATAATAAACCCTGAGAGTTCAGGGGACAAATTGCTTATTTTCCAGGAAAAAGAAAATGGAAATCTCATCCCTACTGGCTGAAGGACGTGTACAAAAACATGCAGGTAAATTATATAAGACCGGAGTAAATAATGGAGAGGACCATCTTTAGGAAGAAAGTTGCGGGCTTGAGGGATGATTCAGAGAAGGAACCTGCTGATGTGCGGAACATCTCTACGGAAAAACGTCTGAAAAAGAGCATGAGGTTGAAAAGGCTCTTTTTATTTTATAATTTTGGCTTTCGGTCTTAACGACCATCTAGCCAGCTACAATTTTGTATGTTTATGATTATTAATTGACTTGATGAATTGAACTTACACGTTTAAGACGAACACGAACACCCAGCGCTCGAAACGGAGAAATTAACTGGACGAAGGTAAAATCCCCGATCCGGACTGGAATTGAACCAGAGACTCCAGTGACCAAAGACCAGCAGGCAAATCATTTGGCCATGGAGCTGGACTCTTCAACTATCTTTGGTTACAATGTAAACAAAAATGTGTGAACCTAAGGAGGAGAGGCGGGTAGCTTGCGCATTCGTTGTCCATTGCTGTATCAATGAAAATAAATAAATAAATAAATAAATAAATAAATAAATAAATAAATAAATAAATAAATAAATAAATAAATAAATAAATAATACATTTTCTCTGTTAGTTCGTGTCAGTAATTTATTTTATGCCGTTAAGCCTGCTTGTAGGCCAATTTATACATTTTGATTTACTCCACTAGCTGGTGGAATTATAGTTGTTACCCAGTTTTCGTGGATCACAGAGGTGAAAGAAGGTGTGGGTTAAAATGGGTCTATCTACGAAAGTCAAAGATTAATTTAAAACTTTAAAATAAAGGTTATATTTCTTTTCATATCTCAAATTTTAACAAAATTCTTCACTTTGTGAAAGAACAAAATTTCAGGTACAGAGCAATTTTGATAGGAAAATAAAAAAAAACAAGGATTGGTAATTTACTAATTTTGAGCTTCAAGCTCCTAATTTACAAGTTTTCAAAGTCGCTAATGTTGCGTTTAGATAGATAAGGAGGGAAATCTCCCAAAACACAATTTTCAAGAGCACTTTGCTCCAACAGTTAAAAATTACGGCCTTCCAAAGGCACCACAAAATATTACACAAATATCAGAAAAGACCGTACATGCTCTACAAATTCTACCAAGGAGGCTGAGCTCCCAAATCCTTACAGCCTACTCAAGGCCACTTTACACAATACCTTACAATTTCTGGCCTCTCTAGGCACATCCTACAATTTACAATACAATATTAATTACCTTCTAGCTTACACAGGGGTATCTATAAGCCATTATACTGGGCCTTCGTGAAAAGGAACAGGTTAAATTACTGGCCCAAACTCAGATATGTATGGAGGCGTACACTTGCGCTCCTAGAAAAGCAAGTTTAAAATCCTACTTGGGCTCGCGGCCCGATGATACACAGGCTAAACCCACACTTCTGAGGCGACTAGAAGAACAAGTTAATCTGTAATTTACAGAAGAAAAACAGTTACGAAATCGTAGTCACCTCAAGATAAATTGAAGGGGAATTCGTGAGGGTAACGCACTCTCTATCCCCGATTTACAGTTTAAGTTATGAAATTTTACATTGAAAAGAAGAAGGTTTACAGTTTAGGAAACCGACGGTTACATAGTTAAGGATTAGAACCTTCCCCAAAGGTCAGTTTGCGGACATAACTACTTAGATGGAAAAACTGTTGGCCATTACGTTAGCTCATGTTCTGCCTGCCGAAGATAGAGGACTCCGCCTCCTGCCTTAACACACACACTCAGTGATTCGACGATTAATAAGACAAGTTAACTTGAAAAAGCAACAGCTTTTATACCCGAGAGGAAGCTTCGAGAAGGCTCTGGACTAAATCCGGGCATACCCTCTTATTTTTATTGGCAGATAAAACAGGTACATGAAACGCTTGATTGGCTGAAAAATTAATACAGAACATTTTTGATTGGTTAAAAACCAACGCCGGCGGGATGAGAAGGAAGCGTTGCAAACCTTTAAGTATCAAAATAATTAAAGTCAATTCAGTTGAGAAAACGTATAAACACAAAACTTCTTTAAATCTCTAATTATTCCACTTTGCACCAGAGTGCATGACCTCAGTTCCTTAGCAGAGACATCTCCGGAGAAAAGTGCGAACTTCCAGTGATACACCAAAACCAGACAAAGAAATCCAGTCAGTTTAGGAAAATTTAAAACAACATATTACTCTGTCATTTAGTAGTGACATCTTCTGATCAATGTCCCAACTTCATGCACAAGCTGTTTCAAGTTTCGGATGGTAGATAGCGTTCCTTAAGGCGCTTCATCTAAATGCACGGGGATGAGGTGTACCTCCCGGTACAATACTGTTTACATTATTTCAGCGTTATTAAATAATTTGCGTGACTTTCCAGTCACTTGAATGTAATTTATAATTATAAACCAATTGAAAAAGCCTACAGAACTTTAATAATATGGCATTCGCAATCGATAAAATTCGAATTAGGGCTTCCTTCTGGTACCTAACTTTTGAAATAACATAATCTTTACCTTAATACAATTTGGTCTAAATTGTCTGTATTTTACTATAAAGATGGAAATTCTCAATTTACAGTGATTTTTGTTGAACCTTCTACCAAATTAAGGGTTCAGTTTGAACACTTACTTTAGAAATTTTGACCTAGAAGCTACAAAAGTAGATTTAACATATCTTCATTTGTTTATGAGCTGTAATTTTCGGTAGGGCTCTAAGAGTTACGCAGCCCAGAATGCATCCAGGGCATTTCATATCCCTGTCTCGGAATATTTTAATATATGTATTAAATTTGGTCATCTTTTGGTAACATTCAAAAAAGGAATTCATTATCCTTAGCGAAAGATTTTCGGTAGTTTTGTGGGTGGACTAGTTGAAAGGAGACTGTCGACGGTGGCCTCTCACAGCAATGTCTTCCGGGTCTTCATGAATTATGGATTGAAGGATTTGTTTCATGAAGTATAATTTTTATTGCGGTCATTCATTATCATATAGGGAAATGAGAAACATTATTGGCAGAGGGTTATTTCATCAAATAACCGTATCGTGACTTATGAATTCATTACACTTTATATGGATCCTGTTGAGAACATCCTACAGCAGTCATCTTAGGTAGGTACGTATTAAGGCACCTGACCTTGAGTTCTCGATTCTATTTCCTCTAATAATATATAAACGCCTTCAATAAAGGTCGCATTCCTTTGGTTGTCAGGTAGTTGAGCGAGCTGATGATACTAAGGTAAGGGGTCTAGTGGCTCAAGGTCGTAACATTTCCAATTATAAAAGGTTATCGAGTCTGAGACAAGACATCAGTAAATTATAGAAGCATGCATGTTTAGATTAAATCCTGGCGGTATATTCAAAGCAGGTTTATAAATGTGTGGGTACAGTATATTTAACATGAAAGACTCAACAAGGGGACTCCTTCCTAGCGAACACGCAACATAGAGGTTGTTCAAAACTGCACGCATACTAATACTGCATTAACTGTAGACGATAGGGAATGTAAAACTCTTAATAGAAGTATATTTTCCATCGAAATAATAATAATAATAATAATAATAATAATAATAATAATAATAATAATAATAAACGTATTCTATGCTTCCGAAAATATGATATTTTAAATAGACTCTACTGACACTATATCCGTGCCATATTTGCTGTTCTCTCTGAACCTCAACCCCGTGGTGTAGGAGTAATGTGATTCTACTTACTCCGAAGTATCGGAAGCCCCGAATTCGATATCACGCCAGCCTAGAGATCTCAGTTCTGGACTGAGGGTTGGAACGAGACTCACTTAGCATCCTGATACCACCTGAGGAGCGTGCTGATACGTGATGTCCTGGATCCAATCCAGAAAGCCAAGCAATACAGTTAATATCGTTAGGCTTACCAAGTGCCAGTACGATAAAAAACTAATTTTTTAAGCTGCTTTACGTCGCACCGACACAGACAGATCTTATGACGACGATGGGATAGAAAAGGCTTGGGAGTGGGAAGGAATTGACCATGGACTTAATGAAGGTACAGCCTGGCATGAAAATGGAAAACCACGGATAGCCATCTTAAGGGCTGCCGCGAGTGAGACTCGAACCCACCACCTTCCTAATATATGCTCATTGCTACGTGACCGAAACCACGCAGCCACTTGATCGGTGCGTTTGTGTTTACTACTCTCTCACAGTACCTGTGTAGCCGGGATGAGCAGCTCAGACGTTTGAGGCGTTGGCCTTCTGACCCCAACTTTGCAGGTTCAATCTTGGTTCAGTCCTGTGGTATTTGAAGGCACTCAAATACTTCAGCCTCGTGTCCGTAGATTTACTAGCACGTTAAAGAATTCCTGGGGGGCTAAATTCCGGCACCTTAGCGTCTCCGAAAACCGTGAAAGTACAACCTGTGACAATAAAGTTCAGTGAATAGTCCTGTACTATCAACATAGATGAACAATGTACGACACTGACTTTACTGTCCCCTCCCATAACCGCGCACTGCTGAGATCGGCGATATATGTCCTGGAAACTTTGCAAGATGGTTTCCTTTGGGCTGGTGTTCAAAAGCCTCGTCACGTTTCGTGCATGTCAGGAATATCATCAAATCTCTTTCCTTTCAAAGCGAGTTTGAGTCTGGGAAGAGGAAGAAGTCTGGAGGATTGAGATCTGACGAGTATGGGGGATGCTCAAGTTGCACCACCCCTTTTTTTGCCATGAACTGTTTGACGATTTTTGTTGTGTGTGGGCGAGCGTTGTCACGGACAGAAAACCATGAACCTTGTTGTGCCTACTGGGATCGTACCCTGCGTAGCCGTTTCATGAAACGGGTCAAAATTTCAATGTACCGTGCAGCAACAACGTCGTTCCCTCAGCTAGAAATTCCGTCTGGATAATGCCTTGGCTATCAAAAAAGGTGATGAGCATCGTTTTGATGCGTGACTTTTCGGCTCTGACCATTTTACGACGAGAGGATCCCGGAGAACGTTTCAGGGTCGTACCTGAGACACCAGTTCTCATCCTCAGCGACAATACAGTTCAAGAAATTTGCTGTCGCATCCATCGTTTCGACAAAATCCTGTGAAGCCTCTAAACGTGCCTGCTTCTGATCATCAGTCAAGTGATGTAGCACAAGACGAGAGCACGTTTTCCTCTTCCCTAACTTCTGGGTAAAGATTTGCAGTTCATGCGCACAGTTAATCGCCAATCGTTCGTGATTAATGTCCTCACCTTCTAAATGTTTTCGTCACCGACGGCGGTCGCCGGCCGCTACGGGGGTTGGACCTCGAAAACGGGCGAACCACTCGTACACACATTTCAAGGACAGTGCTTGATCGTCATAAAAGCACGTACCAGTATCGCATGCATTGCTTTCGGTGTCTTCCCAAGCTTAAAACAAAACCGTACATGGATCTTTTGGTTGTTCCTGTTCGCAGTTCAAAACCAACGCACTAAACACGCACTGTGTCAAACAGGTCTTACACGGCACACACACGATGCTCAACTGAACAACGTTGGGCGCAGGTGGTAAAACCTGCTGCTACGCAGTCTCTTAATATCTGCTTGTATAGCGATAATGGAAGCTTATCGTATGTAATAATCTTCTGTCTTTTACAATACACTAAATAATCCTAGGGTTGGAAAAAATGAAATGGCGTATAGCTTTTAGTGCCGGGAGTGTCTGAGGACATGTTCGGCTCGCCAGGTGCAGATCTTTTGATTCGGGACCCGTAGGTGACCTGCGCGTCGCGATGAGGATAAAATGATAACGATGACACATACAGCCAGCCCCCGTGTCAGGGAAATTAACCAATTATGGTTTAAATTCACGACGTTGCCGGGAATCATACCTGGGGCCCAAGTGACTAAAGGCCAGCGTACTAACTGTTTAGCGACGGAGCTGGATCTAGGGTCGGGGATAACTTAATATAGTTGAACAATTGACTGCCGGAGGTACGTAGACCTCTTTACGATTAGCTTTTTGCATCAGTAGGAAAGATGAACTGCTATCTGGCTTTCTTCTTCACAAGGGCATATGGGTGACGTGGTTATACCTATTTTGTGAACGTATGGAATATATTTCCCATGGGTGAATAGGAATTGAATTCGAATAAATGAGGAGAGTATGCTGGTATTCTATCAGAAAGAACAGAGGATATGTACAATCTATTCCAGACGTCTCTTAATTTCTGCTTACATAGCGATAATGGAAGCTTATCCGACTCATTGGCTGAATGGACAGCATTGAGGCCTTCGGTTCAGATGGTCCCGGGTTTGATTACCGGCCGGGTCGGGGATTTTATTCGCCTCTGTTTAATTCTTTTGGTCCGGGGACTCGTTATTTGTGTTTGTCCCAACACTTTCCTCCACATATTCACACAGCACACTACACTACGAACAACCACGGTAACACTCAATAGTGATTACATCCCCCATATAGGTTTGGCGTCAGGAAGGGCATCTGGTCGTAAAACAGGGCCAAATCTACATGTTCGACACTTTTCGCACCCGCGACCCCACAGGTGTGGGAAAAAGGGTAGAAGAAAAGGAATAATATGGCGATAATTGAAGCTAATAGCATGTAATAATCTTCTGTCTTGTGCAATACACTTTAGATATAAAATCGGCTCGTTCATTTCCATAATGTCCGGTATGTCCTCGGATCCAGTGAAGTGTGATTTTGTTGGTAGCAAATCCAATTCTAATCCAATTCTTATCCAACCATGGGAAATTCCTTCAATGTCTTCACAAAATCGGTAAAACACCGCTGGCGGATTCACTGGATGAGATACCTTTTGGCAAAGCTTCTGAATCGCATGTCTGTTGTTTGTTTGATTGATATGAGCTGTACAACTTACAGCTACGTAAATTCCTTGTACCTCTGCTTGAAACACTGTACCTAGGAACATTGTAGATTTAATTTAATTGATTTTAAGTAAATTTTCGAAATACCACTGAAAGTAACCACGGCTGCTCCCACATTTGTCTCCGCCGTTGATCCGCCCGTGAATATACTGTAGTTACCTTCCCCTCCAGATCTGGACTGCTCAACACAGATTTTCAAGTCCTGCTGCTTTAACTGGTATTTATCCTTTCAGTACTTCTCAGGCATTGATTTAATTAATTTATTTATTTATTTATTTATGTATGTATTTATTTATTTATTTATTTATTTATTTTATTTATTTATTTATTTATTAGCTAATCACAGCATGTTCCTTGAGTATACTTGAATCATTTATGAATGTTGAGTAATTGTCTGTGGTTTTATGCGTCATGAATTTTGGAACTTGTTTTGAACACTTTGGAAAAGATTGATGATACATTTGGTCATAGAGTTCCAAATACTTGAGAGCAATACTCAAGGCTGGACTTGAAAATGAGTCAAATAAGTGTGCCTTGGGGCGAAATGATAACGAATTCCGTATTATAAAGCCTAACATTTTCGGTGCATTATTCGTAATGCTTTAAATGTGGTCGTTAAACCTTAGATCTTCACTGAATGTTATTCCTAAATCTGTATTCATATTGACACAAGATAATATACTGGTAGCCATTGCATAGTTATAATCATACAGGATGGCCCATAAGTTCGCTAACATTTGACGAGGCAATACTTCACGGAATATTGGAGGCAGAGAGGTAATAATTGACACACCAAAATAAAATATACACAAAATGACCAGCAGATGGCGCTGGACAGCAACACGACAGTGATTCTGCATGAGACCCGTGTGCGGTATAAAAGGAGCTGTCGTGCAATCGCGGCATGTTGATGTTACCAGAAAAGGAACTGTTAGTGAAGCTTTATTTACTTTATTGTGGTGTCAATGAAACCCCATGTCATGCCAATCATGCGTATCAATTATTACCTCTCTACTTCCAATATTCCGTGAAGTATTTCCTCGTCAAATGTTAACGGAATTGTGGGTCACTCTGTAGTTATAATCTTCGTTTCATCCGAGAAAATTTTACCCATTTATCTATATTAAAATGTGACTTATTGAAGAGAGGTAGTCATTAGCTTCTTTGCCTATCCAGAGAAATCCAGACCCTTTCAGAGATATCTTTCAATTAATGCCATATTTAAATCAAGGACTGATAGTTACGACACACGTAATACTAGTTAGCTGTGGTAAAGAAAGGCGATTCATTTTACTACATGAATTTTCAACTTAACTTTCAGTTATAGCGTGCCTTTATACTCTATTAATGTGTTCGTTGGAAATAAAGTAACATCTTTGTGATTATATACTTTTATTTCTTCACACGTGGTTTGTTATTCCTAGTTTCTTTGTATTATTAGTTGCGTAACTGCACTCAATTTTAACCCATGACTTCTTCAGACATACAGTAAGTCACAATGAAACTCATACACCAGAAAAATATTTCTTTGAGCATTTACCAACAACTATATATTTTTCATTTCAAGCTGGGTTTTACTGTGTTATAAACAATACACAATTTTTTACTACAGTATTCAAAATTAACACAAATATATTTCATATACAAAGGAAATGAAAAAGCTTTTCTCAAACAAACACAAAAACAGATCACAGTGAAACTCGTACACCCACTAGTGTAGGTCCTTGAAGCTTGGAATGACACACAATCACCAACAAACTCAGATTTTTTTGCACATCCCTTGGCTCGTCTAACATCTTTCAAACGGAAAGGCATGGATCGTACCAATTTTTCGCAGTATGATGGACTTATTATCTCCCATTCTTCGCGTAACGCAGATTTCAGGTCATCTTTGTTAGAAATCTTTAGTTTCCTTATTGCTACTTGTAAGTGATGCCACAAGTTCCCTATAACATTTAAATCTGGTGACCGAGGAGGTGTTTCCAGCACCTTTCGAAAGTTCTACAGGAGCAACATTCTTACTATGTGAGCTTCGTGCTTGGTGTCGGTATCCTGATAATACTTGTACTGGTCATGTATTCCACATTTTTTAGCACTAGCAGACATTTTTTTCTTTTCAGTATGTTCCAATAGGCTATACGTATTTGTCCATTATCCCGTCAATGAAAGTCAATTTCACTAGCTCCTCCACCGTATTTAACACTTGGACGCATATTGGTAGGTTTTAGCTTTTCATTCGGTTTTCTTCAGACAGTAACTTTCTCATCGGATATATAGAGGTTGAATCTGTTTTCATCTTCAAATATTACGTTCTTCAGGATTCAAAATCTTTTCCCATGTGCTCTCTAACAAAGTGTAATCTCTTCTTCCTGTTCATTTTGTTGATCAGTGGTGTTTTCCTACTTACTCTTCCGTGCCTATTACTTTTCCTGATAATGCGCGTAATTATTTCTGGATGGGCTTTCTTCCCTGTATGTTCCTCAAACATCACAGCAAGTTTTGGAGCACTAATCATTGGATTGTTCTTAACCTCTCGAAGTATCTATACTGGGAGGTACACCCCAACGCCGCGCATTCAAATTCAGCGCCTAAAGAACTCCTCTATTGGCAAAACAGTGAAATTGAAACTATACCTGCTTAGAACTTCACTCTGATGATGTCACCACTAAAATCTGTTATAGTTTTGTTATTGAGAAGTTTCCTGAACTGTGTGAATTTCTACTTGTTTTGTTTTCCACTCATCAAGAAGTTTGGACATTCTCTCATAGATGACATTACCAAAAAAACTATGATCATGCACCCTGGTGGGTGGTATAAGAACCTATTATTCAAATAAGTTTTGTATTCATGAGTTCTTTACTGATTGATGTTCACTTATTTTTGGGTTGGTAATATTTCCCTATTTCCGCCAGTTTTGAATCTAGCCAATACCAAATTTTTGTAATTAATTTTCAACCTATCACGGCTTTCTTCTTCGATTCTCAGTGTAACTTGGAAACTATCCAGTAAACGTGAGAAGGTGTGGCTAGTTTAATCTTGAATGGTCTAGAACTTTCCCCGAGGGTTTATAAACTGCGGATTTTCTCGTCTCTTGGCCAACTGATCGTCCGTCATCTTACCGAGTGTGTGTGTCAAGCAGGAGGCGGGCGGCCTCTTCTTCAGCTGCTAGAACTTCTACAAGATAATGGCCACATAACATCTTTATTTCTTGCTAGCTCCGCAGTTTAACCCGAGGGAAAGGTCTGAACCATTAACTATGTAACCTACTTTTCTAAAAATGTAACTCTCTGCCGGCTAATGTAAAAACTTCATAAAACCTTCAACTGTACATTGGGGATAGAGAGTGATGTACCCTCTCGAGCTCCCCTTAATCTTGGTTTGAGGTGACTACGTTTTGTAACTGGTTTTCTTCCTTTTCGTAATGTTTTAATTTATTCTTATACGAGTCACCTCCATAGTTTGGGAATAGCGCCCTTTTAATCGGTCTAGTGCCCTTTAGGTTTTAAGTGTTCATATGTAGGAGTGCAAGTAATCGCCTCCATTCATTTTGTGTTCGGGCCATTTACTTAGCCGTTATTCTTGTTCCATGAAGGACCAGTAGGTTGGGTATTAAATACCCCTGTATAATCCGGAAATTGTAAGTTGATGTCGCCTTGAATAGGCTTGAAAAACTGAGAGCCTGTTAGCTCTTTTTCAAAGTTGGTAAGATTAATGAATGCCTCTTGAAGGCTAGATGTTGTAATTATGGGAGCAAGTGCTCTTTGAATTAGGGGATTTCTGACCTTGTATAAATTTGTGCTCTTCTGTAAATTTGAGCTGGGAGCTCAAAAATTGTAAAACTAGGGGCTTGAAGCCCAAGAGTGTTAAAGTTATGAATCTTTGATTTTTCTAAGTCCTGTTTCTAAATTGCTATTTTGTACCTGAAATATCATTGTTATTTCACTAAGTGAAAATTTGTTGTTTTAAACAAATATAACCTTCAGTTTACGTTTCAAATTCAATTCTTGACGTTGTAGTTAGACCCATTCGCCCCGGCACCTTCTTTCACCTCTGCGATCCACAAAAATCCCCGTAACAGTACCGTATCCAACGTTCATCTGTGGAATTGTGAATTATTTTCTGACTTACTTTGTCCTTATTTTCAATCCGGTTGTACTTTTATACCTATATATATGACACATTGCATAGCTGAATGACTTCTGTTCACAATTTTACCAAATTCTCTTGATGATTTTCCTGTTTTATAACGACAAACCATCAACTCTTTCTCTTCTTTCGAACACTGGCATACCTGACGGCTCATTATTACACTGCAACGTGTTTATACTTCACACCGCTTGATAGACTGATCTTGTCTTCTGCGTTTCGTATTGCACTTGACAGTACGGTGTTTATACCTGTCCATCGAGATCTGTACGAGTTTCCTTGTGACCTCGAACAGCAGCATAATTCCAAAGAATCAGACATACTTGTGTTAATTTATGGACAAGATAGCTAACAAATAGTGGCATAATAATACAAGATATATATGTTACATTGCACATAAAAATATGACAAATATTATCACTCAACTTTTTGTTCATAATGAAACAAATAGATTGCGATCGTGTATGAGTTTCATTGTGACTCACTGTATAACGAACACAGTCATATCTGTCAAACCATCCTTAACATAAGATGTTACGGAGTGAAGCCAAGGTTAAAATGACTACATTGGCTAGAACCGGATTATAAGTTAGACTCGATGTTAACCTTCACCTTCTGCGGAGACGGACGCTGTGCACCTTTAAACATGAGATGCGTCAGATGCGGCAAACGAAAGATAAATTGTGTTGTGTTCAGTGGAGAATATTTACTTCTTACTAAATGAAGTTTGGGCAAGTTTATAAAAATATTTTTCATAATAAGGCACATTTCCTAACTTTATATCGCTTCTACAACATACATCCAAACATAAAGTTTACCATGGAGAATGTCCGACTCGTTGGCTGAATGGTCAGCGTACTACCTTCGGTTCAGAGGGTCCCGGATTCGATTCCCGGCCGGGTCGGTGATTTTAACCTTCATTGGTTAATTCCAATGGTCCGGGGGCTGGGTATTTGTGCTGTCTCCAACATCCCTGCAACTTTCACACCACACATAACACTATCCTCCACCACAATAACGGGCAGTCACCTACACATGGCAGATGCCGCCCACCCTCAACGGAGGGTCTGCCTTACAAGGGCTGCACTCGGCTAGAAATAGTCACACGAAATTATTATTATTATTATTATTATTACCATGGAGAATGTCTGCCGTTCTTGGATGTTTTGGTTTCTGGGAAATCTGATGGGACTTGAAATCATTCGGTTTACCGTAAACCCTTCCATACAAATATAAATCTTCCTCTCAACACCATCCTTACCAAAACGCTGCTGTGCTTAACACCCTTATCAGCCGAGCAAGGAAGCTTTATAAGCAGGGTAAGTTAAACGGTGAACTTGAATTCATAACCAGAATATTCCCGACCAATGGCCATTCACCGAAACAGTGTGACGAAGTGCTACATCCTAACCTTCGAGGCAGATTGTCACACTATTCTTAAACTTGAGTCTGGCCTTCTTTTCTTAGGTACAATCTGTCACGGATAGGATTGGTAACATTGTCAAAAGCACGGTATCATTTTAAAAAACTTGCTTTACGTCGTACCGACACAGGTCTTACGGCAATGATGGGTTAGGAAAGCTATTGGAGTGGGAAGAAAGCAACCGTGGGCTTAAATAAAGTACAGACCCAGTATTTGCCTGGCGTGAAAATAGGAAACCACGGAAAACTATGTTCAGGGCTGCCGACAGTGGGGTTAGAATTCACTATTTCCCGAATGTAAGCTGATAGCAACGTAACTCAACCACGTATCCACTTGCTCCGTAGGCACAATATCAAGACCATCTTTAAGCCTAATATAATCATAGGCAATAGCTTGCGATCTGTTATAATAATAATAATAATAATAATAATAATAATAATAATAATAATAATAATAATAATAATAATAATAATAATAATGACGTGTGGCCTCCGAGGAGGAATTCTAATACTGATGACGGCACACGCACCCAGTCCTCGAGCCGATGGAAATAACCAATGAAGGTTAATATCTCCAACCCGGCCGGGAATCGAACCTCGGACGTCCTGGAACAAAGTTGGTGATTGTGATTATTGTTTTAAGAGGAAGTACAACTGGGCAACCATCCTCTATACAACATTAATCAGCGAGAAAAATTGGAAGGGTCCGACACTTCAAAAAATGAATGTATAGGCCAAAGAAAGACAAAGTCACGAAGGGCGTGAAAATGAAAAACTCCCTAAGCCTCCATACGTAATATCGTCGGGGTCGGAAAAGAACAAGAATAGATGAAAGTGAGGAGCCTGGCACAAGTAAGTGGAAGCAATGCCAGGACTCAGCTAACTCCCGTGGGCGCCAACCCAGGCTCCTATGTTGAGAGCCCCTTGGGCCTCTTTTCGTCACTCTTTCGACAGGCAGGTGATGCCGTGAGTGTTATTCTACCGCTCCCACCAACAAGGGGTCCATGAACTAAAGGGCAGCACGCTAACCATTTAGCCATGGACGCGGTGTTCGATCTGTTAGAGATCCTATTGGTTTAAACTGAGCTGGAATATACACGATTTCTTTGTCCTGTTGATCGATTTATATTGGCCAGTCATGTAGGAAGGCAGCAACGATTGTTAAGGAACAACGCAGACACTTAGGTCTTCGCCAGCCAGAGAGGTCCGCTGTATCACAGCACGCCATACATAATGACCATCAAATCCTTTTACACCTAGAGTCATTCGTGAGGTGATAGAAATCGCTAAACATCCAAATAATGTTAACAAAGGGGACGACTATATACTAAGTAGACCACGGCTTCCCTTCAACAGCTTTGTGCTTGAGCCTGGAGGCCCTGGAATGAACTACATTTCTAACAGGGTCTTACTATTTTCCGTCTATTTAATATGGAGTCACAGTTGCCATTAACGGTTTTCATTCTTGGTTTTCATTGCTGTGAAGACGATCTTGGTTGCGAGACTGAAACGCTTCAGCGTACAATAATTATAACAAGGCCTAACATCCTCAAAATAATATAATGTAATTTAGTGACCGAGAAACTCTACCTTTTAAGATTATTATTATTATTATTATTATTATTATTATTATTATTATTATTATTATTATTATTAATATATAAAGCAGAACGTCTGTCTGTCTGTCTGTCTGTCTGTCTGTCTGTCTGTCTGTCTGTCTGTCTGTCTGTCTGTCTGTCTGTCTGTCTGTCTGTCTGTACCTTATACAAATCCATATCGTTCCACCAATTTGAACCAAATTTTGTATACCTAACTTTTAGGACCCTGCAGGTAACCCCATCTACAAGAAATGTTAACACCCCTCTTCATTTCCTAGATCGAGCTGCAGTCGTTTAAATGCGGCCAGTATCCAGTACTCGGGAGATAGTGGGTTCGAACCCCACTGTCGGCAGCCCTGAAGATGGTTTTCCGTGGTTTCCCATTTTCACACCAGGCAAATGCTGGGGCTGTACCTTAACTAAGGCCACGGACGCTTACTTCCCATTCATAGGCCTTTCCTGTCCCATTGTCGCCATAAGACGTATCTGTGTCAGTGCGACGTAAAACAAAATAAACATTCCCTAGATTTAGGGCCTTTGTCACATTACCATAGGCTAATATAGGCGAAATATTCAATTTGTCTTACAAGGACAAGACTTTTTTTTTTTTGCTATTTGCTTTACGTCGCACCGACACAGATAGGTCTTATGGCGGCGATGGGATAGGAATGGCCTAGGAGTGGAAGGGAAACGGCCGTGGCCTTAATTAAGGTACAGCCCCAGCATCTGCCTGGTGTGAAAATGGGAAACCCGGATAACCAGCTTCAGGGCTGCCGACAGTGGGATTCGAACCCACTATCTCCAGGATGCAAGCTCTCAGCTGCGCGACTCTAACCGCACGGCCAACTTGCCCGGTCAAGGACAAGATAAAGCTCATTATAAGCCTCACGACGAGTAGAACGAAACGCTGCAAGGACGTACGGACCCCGAAAACCATGTTTTAAGAGCCTAAAACCAACCGTTTGGGAGATATTGGCATCACTCTACCCCGCTCTAGGAATTAGAATACCAGCCGTAACCACGGCAACATCAGCTCAAGGATTCTGCAGTAGAATACAGGCCTGGTGTTCGAAGTAGGCACGTGCGTAAATGTGGGCTAGGCCAAGGCGAGATTCTGCTACACATATTATCGGCACACTTTTTCTAGATAGATTTGTGTACGGGGGTGAGGAGTAAGGAGGGAGCTCTCCCGGTTCCGGTAGTGCTGCCAACTGAATGGAAATGAAATCTGAATTGAATCAAGAATATGATCGATCAATATGAAGTTTCTAAACCGTTATTATCTTAAGCCAACAACTGTGTCACACACACATTACATAACATTTCCCAATGCGAATCTTGTTCCTAACATGAATTCTATATTTTGGCTTTGCTGTGTAAACAACAACAGTGCTAGTACGTAAAGTGTACGCCAGATGTCGCACAGCGATGTACACGCGATTCATAGTTTGTGTTTCAAAGGTTTCCAGTACGAATCTCGAAGATTGCCGAGGTTTACCGATACTGCACTAGGGTGTAAACTATCCAGGAAAAGTGTGCCGATAATATAACTGCCTCGAAAAAAATCACCCTAGGGGTTGTGGTCCGGAGGGGGTGGCATATATAAATATAATCGAAAATAGTGACGAACCCATAGTTCAGTCCCCATCGGCATGGGGGTGAGAAGGACTGAAAAAATCCAAAATGGCCCAGTTTATGGATTTATGTATGTGCACCCCTCTGAGCGAGAGTGGAAAGGAGATGAATTATAAAAATAATAAAAAACGACCAATATTATAGTAGAAGCCTTTTTTTTTTTTTTGGCGTCACTTAGATGAATATTGACATTGCAGATGTCGTTTAAGTCCAAGTTTACCCACATTGGCACGGGGGTGAGAAAGGTTAAAAAAGTCAATATGCAAAATAACCGAGATTATGGATGAATGCATGTTCCAGCATAGCTTTCAAACAAACAAACAAACAAACAAACAAACAAACAAACAAACAAACAAACAAACAAACAAACAAACAAACTCTGAATGTGGATGCTGTTTAGGTCATAGTTCAGGCCCAGTAGGAATGGATGTTGAGAAGGGGTTAAAAAACTCCAAAATGACCTAGATTATGGTTGTATGTGTTATTTTCCAGCATAGCTCTCAACAAAAATTGGTTCACACATGACTTATTATAGACTTCTTTTTCTTCTTTTCCTACCGCTTTTCCCACACCTGTGGGGTCGTGGGTGCGATCTGTGTCGCACATGTGGATTTGGCCCTGTTTTACGGCAGGATGCCCTTCCTGACGCCAACCCTATATGGAGGGATGTAATCACTATTGCGTGTTTCTCTGTTGGTTGGTAGTGTAGTGTGTTGTGTGAATATGAAGAGGAGAGTGTTGGGACGGACACAAACACCCAGTCCCCGAGTCAGAAGAATTAATCAGAAGCGATTAAAATCCCCGACCCGGCCGGGAATCGAACCCGGTACCCTCTGAACCGAAGGTCAGTACGCTGACCATTCAGCCAACGAGTCGGACATGACTTATTATAGACTACTATGTGGGAAAATAATTACGTGGGGTAAGACATCCCTAGCACCCCTGGCGGAGAGGATGATACTAAAACTAATCGAAAACAACGATTATTACTGTCGAATCCATAGCTTTCGGGCTCGCGTAGATGAATACTGACACTCCGGATGCCTTTACGTTGAAGGTCATACCCCAACACAGATCTCCACCAAAGTCGGTACGGATATGAGCTACTATCTCTAAAATATACTGTGGGGGTAAGACGCCTCTTCGTAAGGGCGTGACATGTAAATTAATAGAAAACAGCCGATATTAGTGTCGAATCCATAGTTTCCGGGTCACTGAGATGAATAGTGACATTCCGGATGTCGGTTTTAGTCCAAGATCAGCACTCATCGACATGGCGATTTAGGAGGGGTGATAATGTCCAAATTCACCGAGATTAATGTTTTGTATAGTTTTAGATGTCTCTCGGCTGATTGGTAGCAGTCTCAGTGACAGTTCGAATCGTGTACATCATATCTATTATGCGAGGCGTAAATACATTACGTTATTATTATTTATTTGCTAGTTGCTTTACGTCGCACTGACACAGATAGGTCTTAAGGCGACGATGGGACAGGAAACGGCTAGGAGTGGGAAGGAAGCGGCCGTGGCCTTAATTAAGGTACAGCCCCAGCATGTGCCTAGTGTGAAAATGGGAAACCACGGAAAACCATTTTCAGGGCTGCCAACAGTGGGGTTTGAATCTACTATCTCCCGAATACTGGATACTGGCCGCACTTAAGCGACTGCAGCTATCGAGCTCGGTATATTTTATTTTTATTATTATCATAATCGATATTCATATTGTTTTCATTGATGCTTTCACGGCCCGTACTTATAGACGTGATACTGTATAGGCTTTTGGGCTTATGCCGTGTCAAGAAAATAAGGCGAAATTATCTACGTTTCGCAGAGATCTGTGCTCTGCGTCATCAGAAGAAAAACTCGACTGTCCATGAGAAAGGATCAACTACTTCCCAGACAATCTGGACTGCCCAAGGAAACACTTTAAGGCAAAACAAAATAATTTCAAACTAAAACGTATAATTATTCACATAACAATATTTCTAAATTTGCACATTTACAAAAGTGTTCATAACAATCGCTCAACGTCACAATTGAGAAAACTTAAAAAAAAAAAAAAATCAATTGAAGCAAGTAATGCAAATCCTAAAAGTAAAAGGTGTGAAAGAGAAAATTACCCAAATTGTAGATGTGCGTGTGTACAATATCTTCCAGAATAGCTCTCAACCAAACTTCGAAAAAATACGAATTAGTATCTCGAAAAGGTACTGGGGGAACTAAACATCATTTAGCAAAGCTAAGGGAGGGAATTACGTACAGGAATAATCGGAAACGACCAATATTAGTGTCGAATCCATAGTTTCCGCGGTTGCTGAGTTGTATTGGGGCACTCAGGATACCGTTTAAGTACCAGTTCAGCTGCGTAGGCATGGCGAAAAGTGGTGATTTAGAAAATGTCCAAACTTATCGAGATTAGTTTGATTAACGAGAATGAATACAAAATCTGTACGACTTGAAATTAAACACAACAATAATTTCAAAACAAAAGAATAGTTCTTAATCTGTCAACGCCCCAATAACGAAATCTACAAAAATTCTCTTCACACATAATTAACAGGTAATGAAATACCTAAAGGAAACATTAAAATGCCCGGGCAGCGCCGGGTAATATAGCTAGTTATAAATAATAATAATAATAATAATAATAATAATAATAATAATAATAATAATAATAATAATAATAATAATAATAATAATAATAATAATAATAATAATAATAATAATAATAATAATAATAATAATAATAATACTACTACTATTGGCTTTACGTCTCACTAACTATTTTTACGGTTTTCTGAGACGCAGATGTGCCAGAATTTAGTCCCGCAGGAGTTCCTTTTCGTGCCTGTAAATCTATCGATATGAGGCTAACGTATCTGAACACCTTTAAATACCACCGGACTGAGCCAGGATCGAACCTGACAAGTTGAAGTCAGAAGGCAGCTCTTCAACCATCTGAGCCACTCAGCCCGATATTATTATTATTATTATTATTATTATTATTATTATCTCCCTAGTTGACGACAGATTGGGATCTTCTCGGAAGCCGATTACACTGCTGAGGATGCCGATGCTTTTCACAGTTCATTAATCGTCTTTCTCCAAATGTTTCTGCCTGTAGCTGTGAAAAAGGCTTGAGTTATGCCATAGTAAGCCTTAGGTTTCAGAGCTCTCACTCATTATTTTTATCCCAGGTGTTATGATCCTATGAATCTTCCGTTGTGCTAGTCGCGCCGCCAAAGAAGTGTTCTCATCCATAAGGTAGACATGGGCATACCACCTAACTCTCCTCGTCAGAGTTATTGCTTCTTTAGCAGTCGGATGGCCATCATATAGTTTCTAGATGGTTTCCCTTCGTGCGCGGTCACGGAGAGTAATGCCTAGGAACTGGCGGAAGCATTTCATCCGTAGGTAATTGAACTGCTGGGCTTGCTCGATTGGTATGGCATTAAGGTGAACCTCAGCCTGCGTCCCATCCGTCGTTGGGGTTTTGGTTTCTTCTGCGTTCTTATTTAGATCATCCGACGATGCAGTGTTAGTTATAGACTAAGGTTTACAATGCAGCAAGGATTTCACAGTTTTTCTTAAGTGATGATGGTTTGTTGTTGAAAGCTTAGTTTGATTTAAAATATCGTATTTATAATTTGTTAATTTCTGTGTGATACGATACTCTCTCACAGTACATATATTATTGTAGCGATAGTCACAAAGTACAGCAGTAAAGATTTGTGGTCCATGTTGGTTGGGAAGTTCTAGAGTACTATCATAAATTCTCCTTGGATCGGCCTACTTTAAACCGTAGTCTATTTAAAGGGGTTCTAGATCGCTCATTTTTCGGGACATCCAGCAGCTAGCGACTTCTGGGGTTCCATTCAAATGGATTCGATCATTTGATTGTCCTGGTTGATACACAAAGAGTGGGTGTCTTTCACCTCCAATACGAATCGTGAGGATAAACATTTATAATATAAATATTATTTTGAATGCCTCACTTTTATTACCGATATGCAACATAATTAAACTAACACCAGCGAATATCCTAATGAATTGTAGGGGTAAACTACCGATATTGTCAGCAACAGCTTTTATCACTACCCTCCATCATATACAATGGCACTTATATGTTAAAGTTAAGTAAATGACAAGTATCTCCATCTACAGTATTTTGAAACAAATTTGTTCACCTACTTGCCCCTTAATTTCAATTTCATACGGAAATTACGGAAGCCTCCGTGGCTCAGGCGGCAGCGCGTGATTCAAATCCCGGTTACTCCATATGAGATTTGTGCTAGAAAAAGCGGAGGTGGGACCGGTTTTTCTCCGGGTACTCCGGTTTTCCCTGTCATCTTTCATTCCAGCAACGCTCTCGATTATCATTTCATTTCATCTGTGAATTATAAATCATTGCCCAAAGGAGTGCGACAGGCCCCGGCAGCCGGCACAATTTCTATCCACGCCGCGAGGTGTGGTCTTCATTCATTCCATTCCTGACCCGGTCAAATGACTGCAAACAGGCTCTACTTTTTTCCCATTTGTTGTAGGTACAGGAAGTTGTTCGATATTCTATATATTCTGTTTTAGCTGGCGATACCTAGTGTTCACGGTTGCTATGGGCTAGAACAAAATTGCTACTTTCATTGACGTGTCTCAGCATCATAATTTGTTTTGACAATATGAAAGCGGCCAGTTCTGTCATGAATATTGTGAAAGTGTTACACATAGGGCCAGCTGGTCCAAGAACTTCAGTGGACTGATACGTTGATATGTAATAGAACATTCGGACGTGGTGGGGAAAGCAATAGGTAACCATCTCATTCCTCATCTCCTTAGTGAATATAGTGACACCTAGGACATCTATGAGAGCTAAAGGTAGAGCTGTTTAAGATCCATGTAATAAGCGTACATACATAAGATGAAACAAATTTCAGCGACAAACGTCTGGAGGTTGTCCAGGGATACATTCTGAGTATATTCGTATAAGGAACCCGTGATCTCCGGAGGCTCCTTAAAGATTAATCATGTAATTATGATTTGTGATTTATGATTCACTCTTTTTTTTGTAGTTGTTTCAGTTAATTAACTATCTTTACTTTATCATCACCACTAATGTTGTCCGACTCGTTGGCTGAATGGTCAGCGTACTGGCCTTCGGTTCAGAGGGTCCCGGGTTCGATTCCCGGCCGGGTCGGGGATTTTAACCTTCATTGGTTAATTCCAGTGTCCTGGGGGCTGGGTGTATGTGCTGTCCCCAACATCCCTGCACTCACACACCACACATAACACTACCCTACACCACAATAACACGCAGTTACCTACACATGGCAGATGCCGCCCACCCTCATTGGAGGGTCTGCCTTGCAAGGGCTGCACTCGGCTAGAAATAGCCACACGAAATTAAATTAATTTTAACCACAAGTGTTAAGCTAGTAGTAAGCTCAACCTATAGTACTGAAAGCCTTAGTGGTAAACACTGAAAATACTTAACTTGTGTGTGAATTTGTATATGATGCTGCTGGATTTAGAACGTTAAACTAGTAGTATTTATTGCATTATTTTCTTTCCATGATATTCTTTGCTGTACTCTTGTTGTTTTAGCTGTTACTGTTGTTATTATTGTTGTTGTTGAGTAGTAAGCTCAACCTATAGTACTGTAAGCCATAGTATTAAGCACTGGAAATAGTTATGTGTGTATATGACGATGCTGGATTTAGAATGTTAAACTACTAGTATCTCTTGTAAAATTTTCTTTCCATGGAATTGCTTGTTGTATTCTTGTTGCTGTTGGGTAATTATGTTTGAACTTTACTTTATTATCACAGTACTGTAAGTGATTATTGCCACCGGAATATTTCCCAATTGCGATATACTTGATTATGATCAAAATACAGAGTATTACATCAACCTCAGACGAAACACGAACATTTTCATCACAGTGTGTACACACTGTTATTTCAGTGTACTACTGTACAGCACAGCATGTAAAAACAGAAATGCAGAACTGTTCCCGTACGGGTAACAACTTCGTGTCGTTGGTTTCCGGCACGTCGAACAACTCCTGCGGGAAAAAATTCCGACACCCCGGCGTCTGTCAAGAAATAGCATTTAGGACGGACGTAAAACAATTATTATTATTATTATTACTATTATTATTATTATTATTATTGCTGGACTGAGTGGCTCAGACTGTTGAGGCGCTGGCCTTCTGACCCCCACTTGGCAGGTTCGATCCTGGCCTCACTCCGGTGGTACTTGAAGGTGCTCAAATACGTCAGCCTCGTGCTGGTAGATTTACGGGCAGGTAAAAGATCTCCTGCGGGACTAAATCCCGGTACCTCGGCGTCTCCGAAGACCGTAAAAGTAGTAATTAGTGGGACGTAAAGCAAATAACATTATTATTATTATTATTATTATTATTATTATTATTATTATTATTATTATTATTATTATTATTAATATTCTACAGACAAAGATGAATATAGCCGTCGGCATAACCATGAGCTGTATACTAATGTCCAGAAAATCTCTGATATGCGGAGAAGGAGAATTGTATTTTATGGCCACTTGCTAAGAATGAAACCCATTCGATTATGGAACCGGACCTTTACCTATTTTAAAGATAAGACGACCCAGACAACGTGGTTCAAGAAGGTGGAAAGGGGCCTGCACGAGATGGGGATCACATGCAACCCACTCAGGAGGAAACTAAAATATCACCGGAATTTCCAAGAAAGGCCGAAGTTGAAGACGGGAAAGACGTGGACGGAGGAAAGAAAAGAGCAACACCGGCAACGAATGAAGGAGCACATAATAATAATAATAATAATAATAATAATAATAATAATAATAATAATAATAATAATACCGCAGAAACTGAACAATTAGCAGAGTTCTGAGTGTTCCATTCAGCTACGAGTAATGAAACGAAATCTTAGAAGTAGTACAGTGCTCATAATTCTTAACTGGTTTATCTCTTCACCTTGGAAAAAGGTAGCAAAGTTACATAATTTAGCTAGCAAGAGGACGGTAAGATTTAGGGTGTGAGACCACTAGCCTTGACCCTACCTTCATGACAAATTGCTCCATTTCTTATTTATGAGGGAAAATGTCTCTACTGGCTGTGGCCATTAATTTTATTTTCTACAAGGAAGATTATATCATTCGCTTTCATCACTGCCGACAATGAAGGCAACATAGACTAAGAAGATGAAGGATAGCTGACTTCTTTAGGAAAACGAAATATTTCTAAGTACATGAAGAAGTAGCCTGTACGCCAACTGAAGTTTCCATTAAAATAAGCAGTCATTGTAGTCATTGATAGGAAATCCAACAAAGGCGACATTGTCGATCCAACAGTCAGATTAGCGAGGGATGAAAAGTAGTCCAAAGAGCCTGATAAAGAAAAGAAGAGGCACTATGTGTCTTGAGTTCATGACTTGGGACACAAGTACAAAACTAATAACGGGGAATTTATCGGTATGATATTTGGTGCGCGACGAGCAATCACAAATTTCTCTGTGAATATTTTCAAACGGTTTCGACTCCTTATTGATGTTCTGAAAGATACGTCAACTATAATTTTGGGATATTCATTCCAAAAACAAAATCATCTGTAAAACTTATAGTGACTTCAATAAAGAGAATCTATCTGGGAGTAGCTGCTCGAAAATAATTAATATTGCAATATTTTAAAAATTCCAACGAGAATTCATTAAATGTATTTTAATTTCTTGTTGTTCTCATGGATTAATCATTAGGCTGAACATTTGTGTTTTCCCGAGCATTAGGGTAGGTATCCATAATGGATTTTCTCTTTTCAAAGCACTCATTTCTCAATCTGAGCCATGAAGGCTATCAATGCGATCAGTATAAACTATAAATACTTCGTTCGTTGCAATTAAGTAGGAAGCAACGTTTTCCTCAAACGGCTTCTTTTCCTCCTTTTCAATTTTTAACGCTTTTTCGTAACTTTTTATTATATCATCATTTTATGCTGAATTTTGAAATGGTAGAGACGAAGTTCGACTTCTTTAGTACAAGAAAACACCTCTATTAGGGCCTACAGTTATTTAACTGCTATTTGGGGATTCCTTTGCTGCCAATTTAAATTGCCCGGACCGTGTTCAAGCTTTTACATGAAGTGATTGTTAAACTGTTTAAAACATTAATTGTGAACTGTTACTTCAAGGAAGAATTCAGACTTTCAAAGTTCTCTTCATTTTAAAAAATCGTATTATAGAACATTTTTAATTTAAAATATTATTTTGTACTTTTTTTTTTCAGATCTGATATCCTGTTGAATGAGGTGAGTTACTTCACGACTGATCTCAATACGGTACTGACGATAGATATTACTTAAACAAAGTGTGTACTTGGTTATTATTACCGGGTACTACATGCTTTACGAATCTTACGAAAGAGTTTAAATTTCAGGAAGGTATAGCCTACCTGGAGACATAAAATGACGAACTCGTCTCACTCCAGAGGCAGCTTGGTGTATTAGCGGGTTATAGCATTTAATACGTCTACTGTAATCGGAGTTGCCACATCGACTACTGCACTGAACACGAAGAAAAAGTAAAAACTGAAGAGAGTGTGGAAAAAAGTGGGTTGGCAACCTCTCCACACCAAGCAAGCATGACTTAGAACTCAATAACTCAGCAGGGTGTGATTGACCGCTAGCTTCCAGTTCGCTTCCAGGAACTGAGGCCTTCATGTTTCCAAGTATAATTTGGCAGTTAATGGGTTAATTGCGAGAGTCTTATGCTGGTGCTTTCACCGGCGCTTGAAATAACCCTTCCAGGATAAAATACCGGCAACTCTACGCTTCCGAAGACCGCTGTAAATTAGTGGGACGTTAATATCATGATTTCTTCTTCTTCTTATTTTGCTACATGTTGAACATTGCACTAACGCATTGGAGGTTTTCTGTGACTTAAAGATGGGAAAGGGCTAGGATTTGAAAGGTATCGGCCATGGTTTTATTTAAGATACAGCCGCTGCATTTGAAAATGGAAAATCACGGAAAACCATTTTCAGGACTACCGACGCGACGGTGGAATTCGAGCCCAATATCTCCGGAACGCAAGTTCACAGCTACGCGACCCAAACCACAAGGCTAACTAACTCGTTCTCTTGTTATTTAATTGCCGTATTATTTTCATTTAATTGTTCATCAATATTAATACTTGTAACAGGTCTCTACTCCATTTAAGCATCGTCAATTAATGAATGCTCAAGTTGCACTTCCAGGTATCGAGTTGGCAAGCATTTTTTTAAATGAGAAACACGTTTATAAGTGTTGAAGGTTCACTGAATTTTCCTTCTTCATTAGCTCCTTCATATTCAAATACCACCGGACTGAACTAGGTTCATACCCATTAATTTGAGTTCATAATGCCCAGTACTCAACGGCCTTAATTATTCAGCTCAATGACGAAGAAGAAGAAGAAGATGATGATGATGATGATGATGATGTTGATGATGATGATGATTGTTTAAAGGGGCCTAACATCTAGTTCACCGCCCCCTAATGTCACGAAATGAGATGAAATATAAGGACAATTAAAAATCCATAATACTCGGCTGACCAGAATTCAATACGTGACGACGAAGAATGAATGGATGGATATGAAGTTAAAACAATCAGTGGATCCAACCCGTAATGCCCGACATTCCCAGAAACTAGCGTTAAACAATAGTACTGACCAAGGGACAGCTTCTAAAGCACAATACCATCGATGATGCTTGTAGTCTAAAGGAGTCCAGAATCCACGTCATCGGCCCCTCATAATGGTACTTATCGCTTGAAAAGTAGAACCGTGGTATTTGTCATATTCGGTACTTATCAAAAGTAGCGCAGACTCGCGGTATTCCACACATTATCGTACTACTCACAGGAAATGTAATGCGCACATCTATACTTAATATTATAAAGAGGAAACATTTGTTTGTTTGTAACGAATAGGCTCAAAAACTGCTGAATCGATTTTAAAATTACTTCACTTGTAGAAAGCTACAATGCCAGTGAGTAACATGGACTGTATTTTATTTTCAAAACAATTCGAGGTGGAGGGCACGGGGGAAGATATAAAAATTATAGGCTAATATAGGCAAAATATCGAATTTGTCGTATAAGGACGAGACAAACTCAATTTAATCTTGACGCAAAGAACAAAACTCGGTAAGCCCTACGGGCCCGAAAACCATGTTTTAAGGCCCTAAAACCAACCGTTACGGAGATATTGGCACCACACTACCCCCGCTCTAGGAATCGGATAAATTAATGAACTGCCGTAACCATGGCAACGTCAGCTTCTGGATTCTACAGCAGCGAAATTATCTACTTAACATGTTACAGACATGAAAATTGATATTTGGAATCCCCTTTAAAAATAAAAGAACACAAATATTCGTTTACACAAAATCCACTTAAGGGGGGGGGGGGGGGAGGGGTGAAAAGAAGTGAGGAAGGAGTTGAATCATTTATATGATAAATATATCTCCAAAAAATGAAGATGTTACAGACTTTAAAATTGGTACTTGGAATCTCTTTAAAAATGAAGACACTCTTTTTGGAAAATCCACTTAAGGGGGTGAAAAGAATAAAAAAAGCGTGTGAATTTTTAAAAATGAGTATCTTCATCTATCGCTCTACCCACACCTGTGAGGTTGCGGCTACGAACTCTGTAGCACATGAGGATTTGACCCTATTTTACGAATGTGTAGGGATGTAATCTATACTTCTATACTAATATTATAAAGAGAAAACTTTTCATATTTGTTTGCAACGGATAGACCCAAAAACTACTCAATCGATTTTAAAAATTACTTCACCTATAAGAGCTACATTGCCAGTAAGTATCATGGGCTGTATTTTATTTTCAAAACAATTCGAGGGGGGGGGGCGACGACGGGAGATATAAAAATATTAAAATAATAGGCTAATATAAGCGAAATCGAATTTGTCGTACAAGGACGAAACAAAGCTCATTTTAAGCCCCTTGACGCAAAGAACAAAACTCGGTAAAACCTTCGGGCCCAAAGACCATGTATTAAGGCCCTAAAACCAACCGTTATGGAGATATTGGAACCACACTCTCCCTCCTCTAGGAATCGGATAAAGAAACGAACGGCCGTAACCATGGCAACGTCAGCTCCAGGATTCTACAGCAGCTAGATTATGCATGTACGTTTGGGCATAGCTGCCAACCAAAATTGATACACGTATGACTTACTATCTGGAAAAAATAAACTGTTGTGTAAGACGCTCATAGCACTCCTTTGAGCGTGGATGGAAAGGGAGTGAAGTATAAAAAGAATAGCCCCGGAGATCTCCTTAGTACAGCGACCAGCGGTTACCGACGGACCTCCGTTTTTACGTACTGGCTTAGGTTTCAGCATTTTGCGGAGTCTGTTAGCTATAGTTTAAACTATTTTGTATCAAATAAAGGAGTAGTAGGATTACTGATGTTATTAGTGCTGATATTTTGGTCCACTTTTACGATCATTGTAACCATGAAAACCTATACACTGAACACAATTGTCAAGATGGTGCGCCCATGACTTGAAAAAAATTCTCAACATTTATATTCAGATACATTATATGATGTGCGACATGAGAATTATAATTCTCGATAATTATAGTAGCTTCTTTTATGCATCGCGTATTTCCTTGATAATTTGTAATAGTTGCGAAATGTCGGATCCAACAAATAGATTCTATAATATTTATATTTGTGGTACTATCTAGCGGAAGTATACTTACACTAAACCTGCAGCTTTGTGAAGGGAGCAGGTACGTCGACGCTAATTTGGAACTATTATTTAGAGGCTCCATGAAGAAAAGAAGAAGAAGATACGCTATAATTCCAAACATGACAAATAATTCCTACGTACTTAAGTAAATACACCAGTGATATAAATATCTAATGAAATCAGTCATACCGATAGTATGAGTAACTAAAGCCAGTTTCTGATAACCCGTACGAAGAACGTGTACTTCTGCTTGTGTAACATAAACCTATGATGTTTTGCACATTGTGTCGTTATTTACAGGCAACGGAAACCTATGGTGTTCTTCACATAAGTGGACTAACCACAGGGACTTGCACTATCCCGTGGTGTTCCTCACATAGTGGGTACTAATCATAGGCAAGGCAGAATCATGGTGTGTCTCTCATACAGTGGCACGAATAATAGGTACTGTAAAATGCATCCTGAGCACACACTGTCGCTACTAAATCACAAACATATTGTGTACCTAACATAGTGGTACTACGCGCAAGTGAAAGCGACCCATGGTGTTCCCCGCGTGGTGGTACTAATCACAAGTAGTTTCATGGTTTTAATACAATCATCCCTTGGTT
Source organism: Anabrus simplex (assembly GCF_040414725.1). NCBI lineage: Eukaryota > Metazoa > Arthropoda > Insecta > Orthoptera > Tettigoniidae > Anabrus > Anabrus simplex. The sequence continues at coordinate 636,640,089 of NC_090265.1, read as the reverse complement.
GCCCCTTTTAGTTGACTCTTACGACAGGCAGGGTATACCGTGGATGCATTCTTCATCTCCGTCGCACACCCACAGGGGATTGTGTGTTTGGTCCGCGAGAGGTATTTTATTTCCCTCAAGTCCGCCGGCAAGCCGGTTAGGACCCCCTATCCGCCACCTGGGACGCGCCACGTGGGAGTCTCACCTCTCCCTCTGCTACGCCAGCGTAGTAGGTTCGTGGGCTCAATGAGGAAGCATGGTAAGTCGGTGAATATGTTATAATAACGGAAAATTTAAGCTTCAGATATTGAGGGACCTAAAACCGTGAAGAATTGGATGGAAGCGTCAACATCGTAAGCAGCCTAGTGTAAAAATAAGTAAATAAATAAAAACATGTTGGGCGGGCCAGCACATATGTCTTCTCCCAGCTTTAAGCAGCCTTCTATTTCCCGATTTCTTGGGACTGTCACTTGGTTTGGATTTGGCCCAGTTCCTCTTGTCGTGGTTGGCAGTACGATGTGTTGTGTGGATATGAAGAAATGTGTGCTGAGACGAACACAATCACCAATCCCCCAGCCATAGCAATCCCTGGGATTAAAATCCAAGGCCCTCTGAACCGAAGACCACCTCGCTGACCATTCAGCCAAGGAGAAGGACGTTCAGCAGTTTACTTCGATTATATCTACATATCTCAGGCAGCCTCATCAATCAAAGAACTTGTTCTCTTCCTTACTGTAAAACTACACAATAGGTAATCAATTTAACTGACGCAACAATACACCAATTCTATTTCCTGCAGAAATTTAGCAAGATGCGGAGGTTTCCACTCACTAAACACAACACCTGTTCTGGTAGTTATCCTGGATTCTTCACACAAAAAGTAATTATCTGTTTACTCAGTCCAAATGTTTCATTACATCAGGTGTTTCTCAGCCACTTACATCACAAAGAATTACCTTACTTTTTGTGACTGCCGGTTACCCACGCCTATTTGATACTAATCTCCCACCGGCTCAGCTTCTATTAACACCCCAACCTGGAGCAAAATTTTTAAAATGATATAATGAAGTCTGTCGGTGTGAAATGTATAATGAATCAAAGTTCACTTTCGCAAAAAGTTTCGTGAGTAAAGTCGATGTTCTAGATACATTCTAGGGACACGGACATCCTTGTTCATCAGTTTACTGTACTGCAGTGGGAAAGTTCTGTCCGATATTATCACATAGGGATACATACATATATACATGCCAAAATACATACGTACATACTGTACCCGACAGGGGCATGAAGCAAGCACTCGGAATCAAGAGAACGCGCATTTATTTGTCTGGAAGCAAGTACGCGGGAACTCGAAGCATGGAACGCCAAGCGCGGAGCTAGGGTCCCAAGCTCAGCCAGGAAAAGCCCAGGGTGAAGAGAGGGGAGGGGTTATCCCGACAACAAATCGTTTGTGAGGGGGAGAGATAAATAGTTCACCATCGTAATCTCGGAACCATCTTTAAAACGGCATGGCCAACTTCGTTTCCGGTATCAAGGAAATTAACTATTTGCATAATATTGCATCGGACAAGGATCTATAAGAGCTGTTCGTCATCAGTGAATTTTATTAGGGTATGTGATGACATCCATCCGTTAATGAATCCAATCCAATCTCAATCTCAATCCCCATCCCATCCCATCCCATCCCATCCCATCCCATCCCATCCCATCCCATCCCATCCCATCCCATCCCATCCAGTGATGGGAACAGTTTAAGAAAAAAGTAGTTGGGCTCGGTTACAGTTACTTGAGAAATATATTACTCAATTACGATTACAAATTACGTTTACAAAAAACAATCAGTAAAATTACAATTACTGTACAGAATGTTAGTCTTAAGAAAATCACTGATTTTTTTCGCTTGGGGCTTGAATAATACAAAAGTCTTCAAGGAATATATTACTTCATTTTCTTAGTATAGAGGCACTAAGTGGCTATCATCACTAGGCGAGACTAAACGTGACACCTTGGAATTTCCGAAATGATCCTTACCCGTCTGTTTTATTTTAGTTAATGACTTCCAGCGTTTGAAACGGTTTTTCATTTACTTTGCAAATAAATTAATTGGTTCTTAAAATTCTCATCGTTAATCATCGACGTCTCAAGGAGGAAAGTACATCTCTGCCCTACAGGGGCACTTGAACGAATACCTGTTTTTAATTTTAAGAACATCGTTGGAATGTATTTGAAAGTACTTGAGAGGTTAAAACTGGTGAAGCTACTGGCCCTGCTGTAGAACTGAAAAGTTATTATCATCATCATAATTTTTTTTTCATATTTCTGCTTCCGTACGATGTATATCAATTACTAGGCAGTACCGATTAAAATTTCAGTTCAATAAGTAAATTACACTTCAGTTTAAAAATGTTCCAATTGCAAGTACATTTTACTAAGAATGTAATCGTACAAGTATGCCAGGCCATTACAAGAGAGTAGGGCCGTGCTTGACTCAGGGCTGGGCCCCGGCTATCAATGCTCAGAGCGTGCTCCGAAGAGGGCAGATATCAAGTGAGTGGGCAGTGAGGTGTAAAGAAAGCACATTTTATGAGACAGAGAAGGGTTGTTCAAGAGTTTAAAATATCAGCCTTATGGAAATAATATAAATGTTAAAAAATTAGTTCCCTAGAGTGTGATGGGGTCAAGCGTCTTTGATAAATGTTATTAAATTTGCTTTTGGGAAAATCAGATGAATATAAATAATGTCTTTCATTAAAATGTGTAACGTAGTTTTAGCCAGCAACCGTGCAGGCTGTGATGTGAAGTATCGATGGTTGGCCATGACATATAGATTCGCGACCCGTGCAGCTCTCCTCGTTCAGATCCATGACCTGTGTGCAGTTCTCAAAGTACTGTTGCTAGATAACAACACGTCACACATTTTATTTGGCACTATTTCGTTAGAAGCATTGTTAGATGACCCCAAGCTCAAAAACATATGTCCATAAAAGTATCATTTTTGATGCATTTAGGATGACACATGATTCTTTGATTAACGCTTAGTAATGTCAGGGAACATCGTTTGGCATAATGAATGCGTAACCCTGCTTGCAACGCAACATTTGATAAATATTGCAGTTTTATTCTCATTCAGTTCTCTTAAATATTTAACTGGAAGTTGCTGAAAATTTACAGAAAAGGCATTATAAAAATGTTTAATTTGGGCGACATGTCTTCGATATTATTCTAAACAATTATCCAATATTGTTTTAAAGGAGCACAGTTATTAACGGAGTTACAATCAGACAACTCACATACAGTAGTTTTGAAGATGGGAATTCTTCAAAATCTCTCTCCTGTAATTGTTCAAGCAGTGAAAGTTCCGCCTTAAAAGCACAAGTCCTGTCCAACAGAGCACCAATGAACATAGTGTTGCCTTCCGAACGAACATATATGAACATTTACATCACTCAAATGTGTTTTAATGTCGGCTAAAAGCAAGGTCAACAACCCACTCACAGCGCGAGGGAGTAGTGAAGGTGAGCCCTTGGCAAAGGCTGATTTGGAATGACGTGGACTATGCGTAGCTGATCGTGTCGTGCATTCCGTGGATAATGGGTTCGAAACGTGCTGATAGCAGCCAGGACAGGGTTCTCCACGGTTCTCTATTTTCAAACTAAGTCACGGCCGACGCCTTTCCAGTACTAGCCCTTGCCTTCCCTAGCGTCACCGAAAATCTATAGACTGTTATGCCTTTCAGCGTCCAGAAAGCTGGGTGTTTAAATACTTTGCGCCATACTTTTAAATGACCATTCAGAATGCCATAATATGATATTTAGGGAAAGTCATTAAAGACATCGACATTCTCTTTTTACTCTGAGTAATGTTACCAAGAAGATCATACTCGAACTTGAAGTACGTTTTCCGGGTGTCATTATCCGTTGAAATGACGATACAAACATTTATTTTTAAAACGGAACCACAGTGTTTTCTATCTCTAGCCTTAAACACATGGAGATTACAAAATCAGCACTGTGATGCTTTTGAAAAGCAAACAAGTACAAGTTTCTCTATGCCTCGCAAGCTCAATACCGTCCAGGGTCGGAAAAGGAAAATAGTTGACCAAGGGAAGTCGGAAAGGAAACCCAACGCATGTCCGTTTTCCTTTACCTGTTACCTATGGCAATGAAATGAAATGGCGTATTGCTTTTAGTGCCGGGAGTGTCCGAGGACAACTTCGGCTCGCCAGATGCAGGTCTTTTGATTTGACACCCGTAGGCGACCTGCGCGTTGTAAGGAGGATGAAATGATGATAAAGACGATACAAACACCCAGGCCCCGTGCCAGCGAAATTAACCAATGATGGTTAAAATTCCCGACCCTGACGAGAATCGAACCCAGGACCCCTGTGTCCGAAGGCCAGCATACTAACCATTTAGCCATGGAGCCGGACAAACATGGCAATATGAAAAAAGTTCAATCATTTACGGGCGAAGTAGAGTGAATACCTAGGTGTCAGAATAAGGCGAAGGAATTATGTAGGCCAACACCTCATGTATCATACGTAGAGTGTCTTTTGGCCACGTAATTTTGTGATTCAATTGAACAGGGCCGTCCAAGGCTGGCATATGAAGCACTTTTGAATAAATTCCATTTTCTTGACAAGTGCTTGTCCAATTTTTGAAATAACCATAGCATTGAATTTGCAATGTCCACACTTTTAAGGCTAGCTATAGAAAACAGTTTTCTATTGCTAAAATATGTACTGTATTTGCTTTTGATCGCGCCGATACAGAGAGGTCTTATGGCGGCGATGGAGTAGGATATGGCTTGGATTAGGAAGGAAGTGACCACGGCCTTAATTAAGGTTAATGACCAGCAATTGTCTGGTGTGAATATGGGAAACCATCTCCAGGGCTGTTGACAGTGGATCTCGAACCCACCACTTCCTAAATGCAAGCTAAAAGATACGTGACCAAAACAGCGAACCCAAATCTCTCGGTTAGCTCCATTTAAAGAAACGAAGTTAATACTGTAATATCAGGAGATATTGACAACCTGTAAAAGTACTACAGGCTCTATTAAGCGCCCGTTGATTAATGAAAGAGAAAACGGAACAGTTCACGAGCTATTTAATGTGGACAACTTAGCTGAATTTTCCGCTGCGGGAGGGGTCGCTAGAACAACAAACACTCTACCCCTGCCTGCTTAAGAGGCAACTAAAAGGGACTCAAGTGTATCTTAACTTGGGAGCATGGCTTGGCGACCATGGGACCCTGGCTGGCATCGATTCCACTTACTTGAGCCAGGATCGACACATTCATCTATCCCACCCGACCTCGCCTAGTCAGCTCTTACTCACTTTTGACCCCGATGGTATTAGAGCATTGAAGACCTATGGAGTCTTTCATCCACACGCCCTTCGTGGCCCTTGCCTTTCTCTGACCGATATCTTCGTTTTCCGAAGTGTAGGATCCCTTCCATATTTCCATCTGATTAGTGTTAATAGATGGTTGCTTAGTTGTAGGCCTACTTCCTGTTAACATAACAATCACCGAGCTCGATAGCTGCAGTCGCTTAAGTGCGGCCAGTATCCAGTATCCGGGAGATAGTGGGTTCGAACCCCACTGTCGGCAGCGCCGAAGATGGTTTTCCGTGGTTTCACATTTTCACACCAGGCAATTGCTTGGTCTGTACCTTTATTAAGGCCACAGCCGATTCCTTGATTCCTTCCTAATTCTAGACCTTTCCTATCCCGTCGTCCCCGTAAGACCTATCTGTGTCGATGCGACGTAAAGCAAATTGTAAGAAAAAAATCTGTAATATTCTAGCTTCTTAGTTGAATGGATAGAGTAGTGACCTCAGGTTCTCAGGGCCGTGGGTTCGATTTCCGGCCAGGTCGGGGATTTCAGCTAATTACTGTACGGTTAATTCCTCTATCTCAGAGTCTGGGTGATGTTTTCACATTAATATAAATTTTCATTTACGAACAGACTATCGTAATGATGAATACATTCTTTCATGTAGTATTTCGGAGTCAGGTTGGGCATACTGCCATAAAACTAGGCTTGTCCACATTAGCGCCGACCGCAGAAAATCGGGTAAAATGGCATGAAGGAAGAAGATTGCCTATAATAACATACTACTGACCCTATAATCCATGCATAAGCATTTACTGCTTTACAAGTGGACCTTGATCTTCACGCAAACTACAAGAGATGGCACTGAGAGAGTTGGTTCTCATTCGCTTCTCGAACTTTCGTATCGTAAACACGATTACCGAGCAAGAGGCAGGATGGTTTTGTCACGTAGATGTCAGCTCGTATTCAAGAGGCAGTGGATTCGAAGAGCGCACTGTCCACAGACCTGAAGATGGTTTTCTGTAATTTCCCATTTTCATACCAGGCTGTGCCTTAGTTAAGGTCATTTCCTTCCCACTCCTAGCTCGTTCCTATCCTATCGTCGCCATTATGACCTAATTGTGTCGATGCGACGTAAAGAAACTCGTAAAAGAATTGTAAACCTGATTAACAACCTGAAAATTTTCGACTGAATTTGTACCTTGAATTAATGTCTTAAGTTTACAGTCCAGAATCTCCGTGGGTCCTGAAAATAGTACCACCAAGCGATGGTATTACCATCACGAGATACAAAGGACAAAGCTGGGAATGAAGTATTATCCGCACACTTTATCTTGGTGCATTTACACCCTAGTGCTGAAACGGTCGACCTCGGCGATCTTCGAGATTCGTACTGCAACCTTTGAAACACAAAATATGAATCGCTTAAGCATCGTTGTGCGACATCTGGCGTACACTTTACGTACTAGTACTGTTGTTTACACAACAAAGCCAAAGTATAGAATTCATGCTAGGAACAAGATTCCCATCGAGAAATGTTTTATAATGTTATATAATGTGTATGTGACATAGTTGTTGGCTTAAGATGATAACGGTTTAGAAATTTCATATCGATCGATCATATTCTCGATTCAATTCAGATTTCATTTTCATTCAGTTGGCAGCACCAGGCAACACTATCGATACCGGGACAGCTCCCTCCTTACTCCTCATCCCCGTACACAAATGCACCAAGATAAAGTGTGCGGATAATAGTTTACCATTGCTTTCCTCACTGGTTCATGGTGTCACGTCATAGTTCGTGAACTAGGGGCAACGGCTGAGTGGCCTAGTAAATGGTCCTGAGAGTCGGGATACCAGTTGCTCTGGAATGGGAGTGGGCATCTCGGACATATTCTGAGTAATGGCCCTCCTTGCGCTCAGGCGGCTAGGACTATACAATTCATCGGTGGTCCATAAGCCGTTAGAGAAGAGATCCTCACTTGGACTATGTGCAAGTAGGGTAGCATTCTGCTTCATGAATTTACCGAGCTCAGAACACTTTAAACAAGCCTCGGACCTATTGGAGTAACGGAGTCCCACTCCCATTTGGCAGGCAAGGGACTCCTTGGAAACAACTTGGCGAACGAACTGGAATTCGGTGGGGAGCTATCAATTAATTGGGCTTATGGAAGAAAGAAAGTAAAACTGGCTGAGTCAGCAAAGAGGATGCATCTGGATGTGCTAGGAGTAAGTAATATTCGGGTAAGGGGAGATAACGAGGAAGAGATAGGAGATTGTAAAGTGTACTTGACGGGTGTTAGAAAGGGAACGGCAGAGTATAGTATCTGTTAGGCGAGTAAATGAGCGAATGATGTGGGTAGATTTGGCAGTTGAAGGAATTAGTACGAGAATTGTCTCAGTGTATTCACCATGTGAGAGTGTAGATGAGGATGAAGTTGACAAGTTTTATGAAGCATTGAGTGACATCGTGGTCAGGGTCAAGGGCAAGGACAGGATAGTGCTAATGGGCGATTTCAAAGTGAGAGTTGGAAATATAACTGAAGGATACGAAAGGGTGATTGGTAAATGTGGGGAAGATATGGAAGCTAATGCAAATGGGAAGCGTTTGCTGGACTTCTGTGCTAGTACGAATTTAGCAGTTACGAATACATTCTTCAAGCATACGGCTATTCACCGTTACACATGGGAGGCTAAGGGTACCTGATCCATAACAGACTATATCTTAACTGACTTCGAATTCAGGAAATCTGTTAGGAATGTGCGAGTTTTCCGAGGATTTTTTGATGTTACAGACCACTATCTGATCTGTAGCGAACTAAGTATCTCTAGGCCTAGGGTAGAGAAAGTGAAATCTGTCTGCAAACGAATAAGGGTAGAAAAACTCCAACAACGAGGAGAAGTACATGGATATGATTAGTGAGAAGTTTCGAACAGTGGACAATAAGAAGGCTCAGGATGTAGAAAGAGAATGGGTGGCATACAGGGATGCTGTAGTAGAAACAGCAAGGGAATGCCTAGGAACGACTGTGTGTAAAGATGGGAAAAGGCGAACATCTTGGTGGAATGATGAAGTGAGAGCAGCCTGTAAACGTAAAAAGAAGGCTTATCAGAAATAGCTCAAAACAAGGGCCGATGCAGACAGGGATTTGTATGTAGATGAAAGAAACAGAGTGAAACAAATAGTTGTTGAATCCAAAAAGAAGTCATGGGAAGATTTTGGTAACAACCTGGAAAGGCTAGGTCAAGCAGCAGGGAAACCTTTCTGGACAGTAATAAAGACTCTTAGGAAAGGAGGGAAAAAGGAAATGAACAGTGTTTTGAGTAATTCAGGTGAACTCATAATGGATCCCAGGGAATACTGGAGAAGTGGAGGGAATATTTTGAACATCTCAATGTAAAAGGAAATCATCCTGGTGGTGTTGCTAACAGCGAAGCTCATGGGGAGGAGGAAAATGATGTTGGTGACATTATGCTTGAGGAAGGGGAAATGATGGTAAACAAACTCCTTTGTCATAAAGCAGCAGGAATAGATGAAATTAGACCTGAAATGGTGAAATATAGTGGAAAGGCAGGGATGAAATGGCTTCATAGAGTAGTAAAATTAGCATGGAGTGTTGGTAAGGTACCTTCAGATTGGACAAAAGCAGTAATTGCACCTATCTATAAGCAAGGGAATTGGAAGGACTGCAACAAGTATCGAGGTATCTCATTGATTAGTATACCAGGCAAAGTATTCACAGGCATGTTGGAAGGGAGGGTGCGATCAGTCGTTGAGAGGAAGTTGGATGAAAACCAGTGTGATTTCAGACCACAGAGAGGCTGTCAGGATAAGATTTTCAGTATACGCCAGGTAATTGAAAAATGCTACGAGAGGAATAGGCAGTTGTGTTTACGTTTCGTGGATTTAGAGAAAGCATATGACAGGGTACCGAGGGAAAAGACGTTCGCTATACTGTGGGGACTATGGAATTAAAGGTAGATTATTAAAATCAATCAAATGCATTTATGTTGACAATTGGGCTTCAGTGAGGATTGATGATAGAATGAGTTCTTGGTTCAGGGTACTTACAGGGGTTAGATAAGGCTTCGCCTTTGCTGTTCGTAGTTTACACGGATCATCTGCTGAAAGGTATAAAATTGCAGGGAGGGATTCAGTTAGGTGAAAATGTAATAAGCAGTCTGGCCTAGGCTGACGATTGGTCTTAATCGCAGATTGTGCCGAAAGCCTGCAGTCTAATATCTTGGAACTTGAAAATAGGTGCAATAAGTATGGCATGAAAATTAGCCTCTCGAAGAAAAAATTGATGTCAGTAGGTAAGAAATTCAACAGAATTGAATGCCAGATTGGTATTACAAAGCTAGAACAAGTCGATAATTTCAAGTATTTAGGTTGTGTGTTCTCCCAGGATGGTAATACTGTATAGTAAGCGAGATTGAATCAAGGTGTCGTAAAGCTAATGCAGTGAGTTCGCAGTTGTCATCAACAGTATTCTGTAAGAAGGAAGTCAGCTCCTGGGCGAAACTATCTTGACATCGGTCTGTTTTCAGACCAACTTTGCTTTACGGGAGCGAAAGTTGGGTGGACTCAGGATATCTCATTCATAATTAGAAGTAACAGACATGAAAGTAGCAAGAATGATTTTTGGTACAAACAGGTGGGAATAATGGCAGGAGAGTGCTCGGAATGAAGAGATAAAGTCTAATTTAGGAATGAATTCGATGGATGAAGCTGTACGCATAAACCTGCTTCGGTGGTTGGGTCATGTGAGGCGAATGGAGGAGGATAGTTTACCTAGGAGGATAATGGACTCTATTATGGAGGGTAAGAGAAGCAGAGGTAGACCTAGACGACGATGGTTAGACTCGGTTTCTAACGATTTAAATATAAGAGGTATAGAACTAAATGAGGCCACAACACTAGTTGCAAATCGAGGATTGTGGCGACGTTTAATAAATTCACAGAGGCTTGCAGACTGAACGCTGAAAGGTATAGCAATCTATGATGATAATGTACGTATAATAATAATAATAATAATAATAATAATAATAATAATAATAATAATAATAATAATAATAATAATAATAATAATAATAATAATAATAATAATAATAATAATAATAATAGTAATGTTTCTGGCTACTACGTTTGCGATTTTTGAAAAAGCCGAGGTTCCGGCATTTTGTCCTGCGGGGGTTCTTTAACGTAACGAGTAAATCTACCGACACGGGGCTGACGTATTTGAGCACCTTCAAGTTCCACCGGACTCAGCAAGGACGGAACCTGCCAAGTTGGGCTCAGAAAGCCAGTGATCTACCGTCCGAGCTACTCAGCCTGACGATTCTTGTTCTTCTTCTTGCATAGGGGCCTATGACCTGCGATGTTGGGCCCCTTAAAGCAACATGCATCATCATCAGCAAGCATCTTCTTCTTGTATCAGATAGTTCCACAATTTGTCTCAAAATGTTGAATGAACCCAGCTCTCAGTCTAGGGTTAGCATTCTTGGACGTTCCATGAATCGAATCTGGGGATACGAGAATGGAGATAGGCACGCTACATCTGACCTCGGAATTGACCAATAAAATAAAATAAGAACTAGTGTTGGTTACAACTGACGTCGGACAATTTATTCCTAATTTCTCTGCAGTTAAACCAAACACATTTTTACTACTACTACTGACGTTTCAATTGCCTACACTGAGGGGTGGGGCGGGCCACCTAGAAGTTAACGCCTTCTCTCTCTCCACAGCTTTCTGTTGTTTAAATCTATCGTTATACACGTAACTTCAGTGTTATTCTCCTCACCTGCATTTCCGTGGCGTGACTCGTTGTATGAGGTATTACTTAACAACACATGAATTCTACAATTCATATCCGAGTTCTTTATCAGATTTTACGCTATCCTCATGCAGTGAGAAGAGCAGTTCCAGCAAAAAAGAAAATACTCCAAGAACATCTTTACGCTACGGAATTTACCTTCAACACCTTCACACACGCAGGCAGAAATAAAGCAAATTAACTGACGATGTGTACACACTTTGATAAAGGTGAATTGACAGATCGTGGAGTTTAAGAATCCGTTCTAAATATAAACATAATTTCTTACTGAGCCTCCCATGTCCAGTTGCTTGGTTAAATGATTAGCGTAGTGGTCTTCGGTTTACAGGGCTCCGGGTTCGATTCCAGATCCTAGCGGGAATTTTCGCCATGTTTGGTTAATTCCTGTAGCTCGAGGGGAGGGGGGCGAGGTAGTCACATTTTGGATTCGGCTCAATACATTTCTCTTCATCTTACAGCACAAATAACACACCCCATTACCCACCACTACAGATATACGTAATAGTGAACGATTTGGGTAAAGCATCCAGTCAAAAGGATGGCTGAGTCCCCATGAAATGCCAAAGCCAAAAACTGTCAATAATAATTGTTCCGAGGTATCCGTGGAACAGCAGAGGTGAAAGAAGGTGCGGGGGTGAACGGGTCTCAAACTACGAAATTAAAGTTAATTTAAAATTTAACAAGGTTATATTTTCTTTTCAAAATTAAGAAATAACAAGAATGGCAGGTACCGAGTAGCAAGGCAACAAAAGTACAATTACAGTATTTACAGGATTTGGGCTTCGAGCCCCGAACTCACAATTCTTGAGCAATTAGCCCAGTTTTACCCCTAAACAAGTTTCAACAGAGGGGCAGAAAACCCCATTCATGCCCAGGAGCACTTGCTCCAAATTACACAGTAAAGCCTCCTTGAGGCGCGCAGAAAACAAAATTTTCAAGAAAGAGCAACTCGCTCTCAAAATTTAAGCCTGTCAAAGGCCACACCAAATTCCACCTTCAAGCTGTCCTCTAAGGACATAAACACAGGGGTAAAATACCCAACCTACTGAGGCCTATTAAGTGAGAAAAGGTTAATTACATGGCCTCTAAAATACCAATTTGAGAGGAGGCGATCTGCACTCCTAATACATTTTGTTTAAAATCTAATCTGGCTCTAGGCCGCTAATGCAAGGGCTAATCCCATACTAAAGAGGTGACTTTAGAAGGAAACAATTTACCTAACGTTAAGGAAGAATAGGTTGTGAAAAATAAGTTCACCTCAAAACAATATGAGTGGGAGCTCGAGAGGGTTAAGCACTCTCTATCCCAATATGTAGCTTAAAAGAGAATAGATACTAAGAGTCTTTACATTTTAGGGAAAAGTTACATGGTGGAAAAGCTTCGGACCCGCCCCGAGAGTTAAACTGCTGAGCTAGCAAGAAAAGAAGTTATTAAACGGCCATTACCTTATGGATGAACTGCTGCCCGAAGAAAGAGGCGCTTCCCGCCCCCTGCTACGTACTTTACACACAGAAAGATGTTACTGAAGTGGCGCAGAGACCCGAAAATCAGCAGTTTATATACTCTCGTGGAAAGTTCGAGGCGTTTCAGGAATGAAAACACCCGCCCACAATCATTTTATTGGATAACCAAGAAAACCCCTACACAATATGAAGAAGAAACACATAATTGGTGGAAAATTAATTCAAGAAATTCGGGATTGGGTAAATTCCAAACAAGTGTAAAGAAAGGGTTAATATTGCCAACTTAAACAATGACTGAAAGAAATTTAACAAAGAACAAACTTATGAATTCAAAATTTCTCCAAAAACATAGTTCTGTCACTTCGCACTAGGGTGCACCATTGTAGTTCTTCAGTAGTGTCCTCTAGAAGAGAATGTCCACACTTCTTACTACAGGAAAAACAAAAATACGTCGTAAACGACCCAGTTCAGAAACTTCAAAATTTCCAAGTAGTGACATCTTCTGAGAAACTTGAAAATTAATACAGTAGATAAAGTTCAGACTTCCTCCAGCAGAGGATTTTCAACTGGCGCAAGGTTTGAATTAGCGGCGTGGAGGTGTACCGCCCGGTACAGACCTCCTCCTCCCCCCCCCCCCCAAAGTCCCTCCAGGGGTGACACATGAAATTTGTTTGATAACAAGTTCCAAGTTATGATGTTGATATGGAAATTAATTGCGGAAGTATTTACCAACAAATTTTCTTAAAATGATTGCATCCAGTTTCAAAATTCTTGTAGAAACCTTTGAAGTAATGCCTTTGTGTTTGTAGAAGTTGAATTCAGGAGGAAAAGCTTTTAGTTTTTAAAGCTGAGGAAAATTTCCTAAGTCCACCCGATATTGCAGTAAAATCGAAAAAAAGGTAGTAATGTTGAACTGGAATGTCCATATAGCTGGATATGTACTTTAAACGTTGATGCCGCCGCTGCTTGAGTTCAGAGAAGGCCGCTCGGACCCCTCAAGTACCCTGAGATACCGCTCGCCCGCACTATGAGAGGAGTAGTGGAGTTGAAGCACGCCGAGCCCGCGGCGAACATGCAGGTCGCGAGTCAGTTACAGGTTGTGCGCCGCACATCAGCCTTGGCCGGGAGGAGGACTCCGGCTCGCCGTACACAGGTTGGCCTCACTGGGGAAGGGCGGGCCCGTAACCTGCATCAGGAGCGGTACGGCGCCGCGCTGCTGCGGGGGCATTGAAACATTAAGGCTAGGCGGCAGAATTTTGTTGGACCATCATCTTTTTTGAGGGCACAGGCTTTGTGGAGAGGTTGAGGGGCCAGCGGCGTGCAGATATTCATGGCATTTATAAGCCACTGTGTGTTGTGGAGCAGGAGACGGGAGCGTGGTAATGGCCGTAGCAAGGACAGGATGGCAGTTTAACTGTGCGGGGAAGGTTTACAATAAATAATTACACACAAAGGAAACAGATTCCAAGATCAGAAGGCCTTAAAAGTGAAACCCCTCAGAAAAAAAATATAACCTTCCTATTTCTTTCAAAATTATATGAAGCAAGTTAACACAGAAATTACACCGGTTTCACCTGTGACAGGTGAACCCTAAATATCCTCTCGGTGGCTGGATTGCTTAACAATAATGTAACGGGAGTAAGGAAATCGAGAATGATACACGACCCATGAAATCTGGGGGCAAGCTTGCCCGCGGGAACAAAATTCTTGACCATCACCTTGTCACCTACCTTCAAATGGGTGGGTCTCCGTCCACGATCGTATCTCTCCCTAACCTTTTCATGAGACACCTTAAGATTGGCTTTAGCCTTCTTCCAAAGATCTTTAATGTTATCGGGATCTATTGTCTCAGGTAGAATGTCACTCAGAGACCAGAGGTTAGAGAGCGGCGTGTTGGAAACAAACTTGAACATCAGCGAAGCTGGCGTAAACTTATGAGATTAATGAACCGCCGAGTTCAAAGCAAAAGCTAACTAATGCAGGGACGTGTCCCACCTGGAATGATCTTCATGATGATAGGCAATAAGCGCGGACCTGAGATTACGATTAACCCGTTCAGCCAGAGATGGTTGAGGGTAATAAGCAGAAGTTGTCACATGAGAGATGGACAGGTCAAAGCAGAATTTACGAAATAAATTAGATGTGAAAGCCTTAGCATTATCAGACACAATATATTGACACGGACCAAAAGAAGCAAAGATAGAATTTAGACAAGTAATGGTGGACTGAGCGGTAGCCAGCTTAGTCGGAAATAACCAGGAAAATCTTGTAAAACCATCTACACATACAAAGATGAACTTGTTGGCATTTCCCTTCGACTGGGGGAAGGGTCCTACATAATCAATATACAGGCGTTCCATAGGGCGCGACGCTTGATGAGAAGACAACAGGCCTACCTTAGTGGACATGGTGGGTTTACTAAGCAAGCAGTATTTACAAGCCTTTACTAGTTCACGGATTTCACCGTCCATACCCTTCCAGATGAACCTTTCACGAACCTTTTCACGAGTTTTAAAGATTCCAAGATGCCCCCCTAATGGGGTCTCATGATAGTACTTGAAGATCATAGGTACAAGAACAGCTGGAACGACAACCTTCATCCTCTTGTCATGCCTCGAAGGGCAACATAGAACACCGTTCCTCAGTACATAAGGGACAACATGTTCCCCAGAAGAAAGGGATTCCATTATCGGAGCCAGCGTCGGATCTTCACGTTGGTATTTCTCGATATCCCTAAAGAGCATGGGAGCATCTGTTAAGATGGCATTAACATCAAATAGTATGGACTCGGGAGGTGATGAACTGTCGACCGGTTCATGGGTCTCAACGTCGTTGGAAAACATACGGCTGAGTCCATCAGCAACAACATTTTCGGTACCTCTGATATGCCTAACCTCAAATTGGGAGGCAGAAATTCGGATGGCCCAACGGGCTATACGACCAGTACGACGCGGCCTACCTAAGACCCAGCTTAAGGCTTGATTATCTGTCTCCAGGTCAAATTTAACATGTTCCAGATAGAGACGGAACTTTTCTAAGGCAAATAAGACTGCCAAACCTTCGAGCTCATAGATGGAATACTTGGCTTCTTGAGCCGACAGAGTCCTAGATGCATAGGCGATGGGTCGCCTCCCTAGTTCAGTCTCTTGAAGAAGGACTGCAGCTACCGCCGACGACGACGCGTCGGTTTGGACGATGAATTTCTTTGAGAAATCAGGCATAGCAAGGACAGGGGCATTACAGAGAGCTAATTTAAGATCGTCAAAAGCGGCTTGTTGAGAAGGTCCCCACTCGAATTTGATGCCTTTCCGACGAAGAAGGTTTAAGGGCGCCGCTCTATTAGCGAAGTTAGGAATGAACTTCCTGAAGAAATTCACCATACCAATGAACCTGGCGAAACCTTTGATGTCCTTGGTAGGTTTAAAATCACGGATGGCCTGTGTTCTAGAATGATCGACTGCAACACCATCAGGTGAGACAATATGCCCTAGGAATGACATGGAGGGCTTAGCGAAGGCAACCTTGGACAATTTAACAGTTAACCCGGCCTTACGAAGGAGATTGAGAACTTCTCGCAGATGATCTAGATGTTCTTCAAACGTCTCCGAAAATACGACGACATCATCCAGGTAGTGATACAAGTACTCAAATTTGATGTCGGGGAAGACACTATCTAGCAGTCTAGTGAGTACAGCTGCTCCCGTGGGGAGCCCGAAAGGCACGCGGTTGTATTCGTACAAATTCCAATCCGTGGCAAACGCTGTAAGGTGTTTAGACTCTTCCGCTAGGGGAATTTGATTATAGGCCTGATTCAGGTCCAAGATAGTAAAAAACTTGGCCTTACGAAACCATGAAAAACAAGAATGAAGGTCAGGAAGGGGCACAGATTGCAACACCACCTTCCGATTGAGAGCCCTATAATCAATGACAGGCCTGAAGCCACCTTGGGGTTTCGGGACTAGAAAAATAGGCGAAGAATACGCCGACTTAGAGGGCCTAATAATACCATCCTTCAACATCTGATCGATGATTTCTTTCAGAGCCTTCATTTTAGGTGGAGATAGCCTATAAGGTGGAAAACGGACCGGAATCGAATCCGTGACCTCAATTTTGTATTCAATAAGGTCAGTAACACCAAGAGTATCAGCGAACACCTCTGGAAATGACTGACACAATTTACGAATACTATCAGCCTGCTCCTCAGGTAGATGTCTAAGGTCTAATAACATCTCATCCTGGGTAGGCGAAATAGATGAACATGATGCAGAATTACATTTTAACAAGGGGATTTTACACTTGGAAGGAAATTTGAATGTGCACGACTTACTCTGAAGATCGAGCACAAGACCAGTGTGAGAAATGAAGTCAGCTCCCAATATGATGGGGCAAGACAAGTGCTTAGCCACAAACAATTTGATTTTCCATGTAAATTTAAAAATACGAATTTTGACATGTAAAGAACCTAGAATTTCTAATGGAGATGAATTAGCCGAAACATATTGGATCGCAGACAAATAATAGTCAGGAAGCTTACAAACAGATTTCAATTTTGAATACCATTCAGCCGAAATAATAGAACAAACACTGCCTGAATCTAATAGAGCTGTTATAGGCTCATTATTTAACTCAATTTTGAGAAAAGGCACCGGTGCGGGGGTATCCGCCGCAATCCTAAGACATTCTTTGGGGCATTCAAAAGATGAATTCGAAGACTGGACTTTCCCTGAATTTTCGACCTGTTTACCAGGGGCTGAGCCTTGGGAAGCAGAATTAGTCGACTCAGCCGAAGCCGCTAGTCACTTATTATTAGTGACATTGGTGGAAGTTGCACCAGAAGTTGAGCAGGAGGAGGTGTTATTTGAATTTGGGCAATTCTTGGCGATATGTGAGAAAGCCCCACATTAAAACAGCCTTGTGATGAACCACCTCCATTATTTGCCCTACTAGATTTGACCAATGGACATTTATTGCGAAGATGGTCAGGCGACCCGCAAGCATAACATTTACGGGGTGTGACTGGTCGGCGAGGTGGAGGTCGAGGATTACTAAAAGAAGGAGGGGGTTCTTTCGCTACACGCAAGGAATCGGCGTATCTAACTCCTTCCGCTGAGACGGCCAATGCTTCAAGTTCAGAGAAGGTTTGCGGGCACGCCGCGAAACACAAATATGACCTATAGGATGGTGAAATGCCTTCCATAATAGCTTGTACAATCTGATACTCAGGGAAGTGAAGAGCGAACACCCTAGTATAGAACTTAATATCTTGGATGAAATCTGCCAAGCAAGTGGGCGTGGAAATCCTCAATAGATGATTGCTCGGCAATGGCTCTTACTATTTTGTCTGAGAGAATACCAATTGCATAAGGATAGATGATTTGCAAAATCTGACATGGAGAAAGAGAAAAAACAAGGGCATGATCCTGAAATTCAACTAAAAATCTTAAGAATGAAATAACTTCACTGGTAGTGTTAACAGAAAATTTAGAGATACCTCTGAGCAACATTGCTAATGGATGAGGCAAGCTGCTGAACCCCGGTGACATAGTAGGTAAAGGTTTAAGTGGCAAAGACGTTAATTCCGAACGTACATTATTCAACGAGGTACGGCGTTCAGACTCGTTGTCCAATGGGGCAGAGGTTGTTTGAGCTGCAACGGTTTTCCTATTGACGTCTCCCTTAGGAGGCTCTTCCTCGCTACCTACATTCACCGTGGTGGGTTGATCAGTTTTGGGAGGAACTTCCCCAGTTAACAATTGGGTAACTTTACTGGACAATTCAGAAAGATTTTCAAGAACCATACTAGCTTCCTTCCTCTGAACGTCATTCAACTTCAGAGACAACAGATCGTTAACTCTATTTGAAAAATGAAATAGCCTGGCTTGCACACGCTTAATTTGATTAGGAGAAGGATCATTTTCTTCAAAAAAACTAACTACAGATGCTAGCTCAGTAGTATTGTCAGTGATCGTGGAAAGAGAGTCGTCAATTTCTTTCTCTCCCAAAGTGGGGATGGAAATGGGCAAATCAAGGAACTCTCTAAGCTTGTTTGTGTCTACCGCAACCGTGCCTCCAGATTGCACATTTCTAATAGTTAACTCATAGATCAACTCCTCCTTGCGCAAATAGTTAAGATGGAGAACATCGCGAGGGCCGGGCATGATGACAGAACAATTTTGAAAAAGAAAAATCAAAAATTTCCAGCTACAGAGAAAATTTTTAGAGTTTGGATCAAAGCGATGTTTAGCCGTCAGAAGGGGCTAAATTGAGACCCATTCAACCACGCTCTGCTACCACTTGTTCCGAGGTATCTGTGGAACAGCAGAGGTGAAAGAAGGTGCGGGGGTGAACGGGTCTCAAACTACGAAATTAAAGTTAATTTAAAATTTAACAAGGTTATATTTTCTTTTCAAAATTAAGAAATAACAAGAATGGCAGGTACCGAGTAGCAAGGCAACAAAAGTACAATTACAGTATTTACAGGATTTGGGCTTCGAGCCCCGAACTCACAATTCTTGAGCAATTAGCCCAGTTTTACCCCTAAACAAGTTTCAACAGAGGGGCAGAAAACCCCATTCATGCCCAGGAGCACTTGCTCCAAATTACACAGTAAAGCCTCCTTGAGGCGCGCAGAAAACAAAATTTTCAAGAAAGAGCAACTCGCTCTCAAAATTTAAGCCTGTCAAAGGCCACACCAAATTCCACCTTCAAGCTGTCCTCTAAGGACATAAACACAGGGGTAAAATACCCAACCTACTGAGGCCTATTAAGTGAGAAAAGGTTAATTACATGGCCTCTAAAATACCAATTTGAGAGGAGGCGATCTGCACTCCTAATACATTTTGTTTAAAATCTAATCTGGCTCTAGGCCGCTAATGCAAGGGCTAATCCCATACTAAAGAGGTGACTTTAGAAGGAAACAATTTACCTAACGTTAAGGAAGAATAGGTTGTGAAAAATAAGTTCACCTCAAAACAATATGAGTGGGAGCTCGAGAGGGTTAAGCACTCTCTATCCCAATATGTAGCTTAAAAGAGAACAGATACTAAGAGTCTTTACATTTTAGGGAAAAGTTACATGGTGGAAAAGCTTCGGACCCGCCCCGAGAGTTAAACTGCTGAGCTAGCAAGAAAAGAAGTTATTAAACGGCCATTACCTTATGGATGAACTGCTGCCCGAAGAAAGAGGCGCTTCCCGCCCCCTGCTACGTACTTTACACACAGAAAGATGTTACTGAAGTGGCGCAGAGACCCGAAAATCAGCAGTTTATATACTCTCGTGGAAAGTTCGAGGCGTTTCAGGAATGAAAACACCCGCCCACAATCATTTTATTGGATAACCAAGAAAACCCCTACACAATATGAAGAAGAAACACATAATTGGTGGAAAATTAATTCCAGGAATTCGGGATTGGCTAAATTCAAAACAAGGGGAAAGAAAGGGTTAATATTGTCAACTTAAACAATGACTGAAAGAAATTTAACAAAGAACAAACTTATGAATTCAAAATTTCTCCAAAAACATAGTTCTTTCACTTCGCACTAGGGTGCACCATTGTAGTTCTTCAGTAGTGTCCTCTAGAAGAGAATGTCCACACTTCTTACTATAGGAAAAACAAAAATACGTCGTAAACGACCCAGTTCAGAAACTTCAAAATTTCCAAGTAGTGACATCTTCTGAGAAACTTGAAAATTAATACAGTAGATAAAGTTCAGACTTCCTCCAGCAGAGGAGTTTCAACTGGCGCAAAGTTTGAATTAGTGGTGTGGAGGTGTACCGCCCGGTACAATAATAATAATAATAATAATAATAATAATAATAATAATAATAATAATAATAATAATAATAATAATAATAATAATAATAATAATAATAATAATTACGCCACACTGCTGTCACATACGTCTAAAGTGAATGTACACTGACTGACAGAGCAAATGCAACACCAAGAAGGAGTGGTCAGAACTTTATGCCAATTGCAGGGTAGACTGACGTCACTGAGGTATGCTCATGATGTGAAATGCGCCGCTGTGCTGCGCACGTAGCGAACGATAAATGGGACACGGCGTTGGCGAATGGCCCACTTCGTACCGTGATTTCTCAGCCAACAGTCATTGTAGAACGTGTTGTCGTGTGCCACAGGACACGTGTATAGCTAAGAATGCCAGGCCGCCGTCAACGGAGGCATTTCCAGCAGACAAACGACTTTACGAGGGGTATGGTGATCGGGCTGAGAAGGGCAGGTTGGTCGCTTCGTCAAATCGCAGCCGATACCCATAGGGATGTGTCCACGGTGCAGCGCCTGTGGCGAAGATGGTTGGCGCAGGGACATGTGGCACGTGCGAGGGGTCCAGGCGCAGCCCGAGTGACGTCAGCACGCGAGGATCGGCGCATCCGCCGCCAAGCGGTGGCAGCCCCGCACGCCACGTCAACCGCCATTCTTCAGCATGTGCAAGACACCCTGGCTGTTCCAATATCGACCAGAACAATTTCCCGTCGATTGGTTGAAGGAGGCCTGCACTCCCGGCGTCCGCTCAGAAGACTACCATTGACTCCACAGCATAGACGTGCACGCCTGGCATGGTGCCGGGCTAGAGCGACTTGGATGAGGGAATGGTGGAACGTCGTGTTCTCCGATGAGTCACGCTTCTGTTCTGTCAGTGATAGTCACCGCAGACGCGTGTGGCGTCGGCGTGGAGAAAGGTCAAATCCGGCAGTAACTGTGGAGCGCCCTACCGCTAGACAACGCGGCATCATGATTTGGGGCGCTATTGCGTATGATTCCACGTCACCTCTAGTGCGTATTCAAGGCACGTTAAATGCCCACCGCTACGTGCAGCATGTGCTGCGGCCGGTGGCACTCCCGTACCTTCAGGGGCTGCCCAATGCTCTGTTTCAGCAGGATAATGCCCGCCCACACACTGCTCGCATCTCCCAACAGGCTCTACGAGGTGTACAGATGCTTCCGTGGCCAGCGTACTCTCCGGATCTCTCACCAATCGAACACGTGTGGGATCTCATTGGACGCCGTTTGCAAACTCTGCCCCAGCCTCGTACGGACGACCAACTGTGGCAAATGGTTGACAGAGAATGGATGGAGAACCATCCCTCAGGACACCATCCGCACTCTTATTGACTCTGTACCTCGACTTGTTTCTGCGTGCATCGCCGCTCGCGGTGGTCCTACATCCTACTGAGTCGATGCCGTGCGCATTGTGTAACCTGCATATCGGTTTGAAATAAACATCAATTATTCTTCCGTGCCGTCTCTGTTTTTTCCCCAACTTTCATCCCTTTCGAACCACTCCTTCTTGGTGTTGCATTTGCTCTGTCAGTCAGTGTATAAATAGGTCGGTAAATAAAATATATCCCTATACGATCTTGTGGAGTCATGACAGGGAGTTTTCCAGGCTAATTAGGTAATGGTATAAATTAAAAGAACCAAACCACGCTGCGCAACAGGCCCGAAAAACTATATCCTACCAAGCGACTGCTGCTCAGCCCGAAGGCCTGCAGATTACGAAGTTTCGTGTCGTCGCCACGACTAATCTTAGCAGCCGTTATTCTTGGTTTTCTAGACTGGGACCGCCATCTCACCCTCTTCAATTGCAATCACGTAGGCTGAGTGTACCTCTCACCAGCCCTCACATCCAGGTAAGCATCCCTGGCCTGACAGGGAATCGAACCCGGGGCCTCTGGGTAAGAGGCAGGCAGTCACACTGCCCCCATACCGTGGAGTCGGCTATTAGTATAAATTAAGAAATGTTCTTAAATTATACGAAAGTCAAACATAGCGCCGGCTACTGAGAATGAAAGGGCGAAAAACACTTCTGTGTTCCTTACAAGAAAACTAGAATATTTTACACGAAAAATAACATATAGGTATTTAGAGAGATAGCCGATCCCCGTGGTGTAGGGGTAGCGTGCCTGCCTCTCGCTCGGAGGCCCCGGGTTCGATTCCCGGCCAAGTCAGGGATTTTTGTCTCGACCTGAGGGCTTGTTCGAGGTCCACTCAGCCTACGTGATTAGAATTGAGGAGCTATCTGACGGTGAGATGGCGGCCCCGGTCTCGAAAGCCGAGAATAACGGCCGAAAGGATGCTTGGTGCTGACAACATGACCCCTCGTAATCTGCAGGCCTTCGGGCTGAGCAGCGGTAGCTGGGCAGGCCAAGGCCATTTCAAGGGCGTCAAGTGCCGTGGGGTTTGGTTTTTTAGTTAGATAGATAGTGGATGATTATTTATCCATCCTGCCAAATTTAGGGACAGTTGTCCCTGTCTAACATAATAAGATTGGTAAGTAATTATAAATCGCAGCTGATGAAACATTTATAATCGTAGACTAGGTAGAACTACTGAACTATAGTTAACAGTAGTTATATAAGTCAAGGAGAAATAACACAATATAACAGAAATGCAGATTTGAACAGAAGTTAAAAAAGGTAGAATTCTTGTTATACTTCAAATAATAATAATAATAATAATAATAATAATAATAATAATAATAACAATAATAATAATAATAATAATAATAATAATAATAGCTTTACGTCCCACTAACTATCTTTTGGTTCTCGAAGACGCGGATGTGTCTGAATTTTGTCCCGCAGGAGTTCTTTTACGTGCTAGTAAATCTACCGACACGAGGCTGATGTATGTGAGCCCCTTCAGATACCACCAGACCGAGCCAGGATCGAACCTCCCAAGTTGGGGTCAGAAGGCCAGCACCTCACCCGTCTTAGCCACTCAGCCCGGCTACACACGAAATAAAAGTTGCTCTTGTACTGCCTAAAGTAGACGTGGTGAAGAGGACAAAAGATGAGGAAGAGGAACATAATTTCAGATCTACAGAACTAATTTACTAACAACTGCGGTATATAAATACATAATATATAAAATACGGTTTTAATGCCACTATATCGTTTATGTTATGTAGGATACAATAGTTATCATCTTTATATAAACGCGCATGCTATTAATATGTATCATCTCTTAGTAGTACAAACTAAATACCTTACACTATTTCTGTTCATAATCACTTATTGTTTCATGTAGTTCAGTGATGTTCTGATATCTTCATTGATCGATCTACCAGTTTATATTGCAATCAATGTCTTCGATACACCACGTTCAATTTAAAACTGCATCAAATGAATATGTATAAGCATGCAAATAGTATTTTTCGACAGATTGATGATGATGATAATGTGATTATTATTATTATTATGATATTATTGATGATGATGATGATTGCAGTTTTCAGGGGAATAATAACGTTAATATTGGTATTTGCTTTACGTCCTACTAACTACTTTTATGGTTTTCGGAGACTCCGAGGTGCCGAAATTTTGTCGTGCAGGAGTTCTTTTACGTGTCAGTAAATCTACCGACACGAGGCTGACGTATTTGAAGACCTTTAAATACCACTGGACTCAGCCAGGATCGAACCTACCAAGTTGGGATCAGAAGGTGAGCGCCTGAACCTTCTGAGCTACCCAGCCCGGCATTCAGGGTAATAACCTCTAGGTCATCGATCCCTGAGTGTCCATCTGACTATTTCCTTTAAGTTAAATGATATCTTAATTAATTATGCTACTAAATTTCATTGCACCGGGTGAGTTGGCCATGCAGCTGTGAGCTCGCATCCGGGAGATAGTGGGTTCGAACCCCACTGTCGTCAGCCCTGAAGATGGTTTCCCGTGGTTTTCCATTTTCACACCAGGGCTGTACCTTAATTAAGGCCACGGCCGCTTCCTTCCCACCATTCCTCGGCCTTTCCTGTCCCACCGTCGCCATAAGACCTATCTGGGTCGGTGCAACGTAAAGCAAAAAAAAAAGTCATTTCAATCAGTCCGATCCAATCATCACAAGAGTTTCCTTCTTAGTTTAAATTGAACGTCCAGTGAAACATCATCCTCCCGTTCGATATATTTTCATTGAGGGTGCCCTACTCCAATGTCTGAAGGAGAATATACTATTGTACTCTTGACGTTCTCCTGTTTGCTAATGTCAGTTAATGCACTTGCGTGGTTATTTCAGATTTGAACACTCCAAATACCGAGAAATGAATTAGAATTCGGTTTGCTTAGATACCTCGGGGGACCGTGTGATAAAGTTGCCACACATACACATAATGAATCATGATATAACTAACTAAATAAATAAATAATTATAAATAATGTAACGTTATATTATTATTATTATTATT
Organism: Anabrus simplex; assembly: GCF_040414725.1. Lineage (NCBI taxonomy): Eukaryota > Metazoa > Arthropoda > Insecta > Orthoptera > Tettigoniidae > Anabrus > Anabrus simplex. The sequence continues at coordinate 636,615,268 of NC_090265.1, read as the reverse complement.
ATTATTATTATTATTATTATTATTATTATTATTATTATTATTATTTTATCTTTCTTCCTTAATGCGTTTACCCTCCAAGGTTGGTTTTATCCTCGGACTGAAGGAGGGATCCCACCTCTACCGCCTCAAAGGCAGTGTCCTGGAGCGCGAGACTTTAGGTTGGGGGATGAAACTCGGCAGGGGACCAGTACCTCGCCCACGCGGCCTCACCTGCTATGCTGAACCATGAGGGGGATGGGAAGATCCGAAGGGATAGACGAGGAAGAGGGAAGGAAGCGGCCGTGGCCTTCAGTTAAGTATACCATTCCGCCTTTGCCTGGAGGATAAGTGGGAAACCACGGAAAACCACTTCGAGGACGGCTGAGAAGGAAATCGAGCCTATTCAGTTGACCTCCCGAGGCTGAGTGAACCGTGTTCCAACCCTCGAACCACTTTTCACATTTCGTGGCAGAACCGGGAATCGAATCCAGGCCTCCAGACTAGCAGCTAATTACACTAACCACTACACCACAGAGGCGGTCTTAATAATAATAATAATAATAATAATAATAATAATAATAATAATAATAATAATAATAATAATAATAATAATAACCCTATGCTGAATAGTTGGCTGCGCAGTTCGGGTCATGTAGCTGTAAGCTTCCAGTCGGAGACTGTGGGCTAGAAACCCACCGTCAGCAGCTGCGAAAATGGCTTTCCATGGGCTCCCATTTTCACACCACGGAAATGCAGGGGCTGTACCTGAAGTACGGCCGCGGCCGCTACCTTCTTAGTCTAAGCTCTTTCATATCACTGATAACCTTGAATGTGTCAGAGGAACGTTAAATTACTTGCTGAAAATAAATAATTTTAATATTAATTTTACGTTAAACGAAGTAATTTTATGGTTTTCGGAGACGCTGAGAAGTCGGAATTCTGAGTTCTTGTTCGCGCCGGTAAATCTAACGACAAAAGACAAACGCATTTCAGCAACTACAAATACCTCAGGACTGAGCACGCCGGGGTAGAGCCCGCCAGCTTAGGCACTGAAGACCAGAGGTTCTGTCATCTAATACCCTTATCCCAGCTACGGAGCTTTCTCGATGGTCTCCTATATCTTAGGCAGATAAGAACAATGAACAATTATCAAAATTTCGCCCTCTAAAAGAAAACTTCGTAGGGGCAGCGAAAACAGGTCCTCCCTTGAAATATCGAGCCGTCTTAATGACGTCGTTTCAATGACGTCGCTTCTGGACGTTGTGGAAAGCTAACATAGTTATGTACATGATTTCAATAATACAGTATTATAACTGGGAGCAATTATAGTAGAATAGAGCAGTAAATATACAGAATATTACAGGAAATATTTCTCACACAAACAATAATTATTGAAAGTTTATGTTATTGTTCAGGGTGAGTTCGTCACTAAAGCGCCTTTTTCCACGTAATGTTCACTTAGGTTCAACTCAAAAAATATTCTGAACAATACGTATTGAACAATTAAAACTTTTCTCTCAAGACCTCACCAAATTTTTCAACACTTGTGTAATGCGACTTAATATACTGAGAAGCACTGAACCTTAAATTTCTGTGTTCAATTCAACACTTGTTTAGATTATGAGCTACATGAGTTCTAATAAAAAATAATATGCAAGGTTCTAACTCACTCAGAGTGTGAAAGTATGTTTCCATGTTGACCAGGATGCTTTCTTCGTTACGTCCACGCCAAGAAATTTCGAGCCACTATTCTGCACTAAGTAACACGCACGTAAACACTGAATGAGTCAACCCTGGCCAAGCTGTCTGTTCACTGCCGAGAATACTGACAGCGCCATGTCGAACGCTGAACTTCAACGCGCCAATTCTCGAAAGCAAACATCACTCCTTAGGTATACCTTTAGACTTGGCGCACAGTTCTACAATTTATTCGGTAATAAGCAAAACATTGATGACATCTTCGTGAGTAGGGGGGAGAGAACTGGCAATAATTTTAGTTAAACAGGCCTATTACAATAATAATAATAATAATAACAATAATAATAATAATAATAATAATAATAATAATAATAATAATACTGAATGTGCTGGAAAGGTTGGCCTACAAATTTCCTTTTAAATGACCAAGTTCTTCTGCTCAAAACTTGACATCCAACATTTCAACACGACATATGGGCAAATCAACCGAGTACCACACTTCAAGTACTTGGGAGAAATACTTGAACCAACGGGAGGCGAGAAGGCTGCCCAGAAAATTCGCTTACAAAAAATTTCGGAAAGCCTACGGTGGAGTTCACAACATATACAATAAAAAGGGCTTGTCCCGGCATGCAAAGATCAGACACTATAATACAGTAATCAAGCCCGAAGTCTTATATGCCAGCGAGACCCTTACACTAAATGGGAAAGGTGACCTAGAAAACATTTTAAAAGAAGAAAGACGAATCCTGAGGAAAATTCTCGGCCCCCGAAAAACAGAAGATGGATATAGAGTGAGGTCACGCAAAGTGACAGAAGAGCTTTCCAACATTGCAGCAGACATCCGCAAAAGACGTCTGAAATTTTATGGGCACGTTCGCAGACTGCCGGCAAGTAGACTGACACACAAGATTCTCACCTACATAGCACATCTAAAAAATATTCCATGGGTACTGGAAGTGAAGAAGGATCTGGAAAAAGCCTAGGTGAACTCAACTGACACCGCGGACAGAAACCTCTACAGGAAAAAAATTAATGGATGGAAAGTGCAACCAGAGAGCGAAGTGAAAAAGAAGACTGGAGCAAAGTGGACAGAAGAACGAAAAAGTATCCACGGAGAAAGGATGAGAGCTGTTTGGCAACTCAGAAAACAGAATCGTTAGAGCTTTGCGTGATCCACTGGGTCTATACGCACATAATAATAAAATAATAATAAAATAATAATAATAATAATAATAATAATAATAATAATAATAATAATACCGAACGAATGGCGGAGTGTTTTGGATCACGTAGCTGTCAGCTTGCATTCGGGAGATAGTGAGTTCGAACCCTACTGTCGACAGCCTTGAAGATGGCTTTCCGTGTTTTCCTAAGTTTCACTCCGTGCAAATGCTGGAGCTGTACATAAATTAAAGCCGAGTTCGCTTCCTTCCCACTTCCTTAACCTCAAGGCCAACTTACTCCGTAATAATAATATCTCGATAGAGCATCAGCGGTTCTAATTCCAGCCAATGGATATTAGATTTTATAAATGAAGCGTCTGATCCTTGTAGTTCGAATTCAACGCAAAGCTGAATGTTTCATGGCTATAACCTTAGTAAAAACAGCCACGTTAAATTATTGTCGATCTCATGACGTTGTCCTTCTATCCTCAACATAGTGCAATTCAATCTCGGCTTAGGTTTGTTTAATTTAAGTGTTTAACTCTTCCCAGGCGTTCGCTTCAAACACATTAAAGAACTTCTATGGAAGAAAATTTCGACAGTCCAGTGTCTCTAACAGTAACAAGTATCGGAAGGTAACACGCCAATCTCTAGACCACAGATGTGTGCTAATGAATTTGTGTACTAATCTCAATTTAGGATTGGCAAAGTAGACATAGGATGAGAAATGAGGTATCACTCCTTCATTTTAAGTGTTAAGTGGGAAAGTTCTCGATAAAAATCTAAATGAAAACCTATTGAAGTTAGACATTTAATAATTTCACGGATCATGCTTGCTTGGCTTGAACGTGATATGACTAATTTCAAGAAGAAAAAATCTTTTATTCGTGATTCCTCACCGGGTGAGTTGGCCGTGCGGTTAGGAGCGCGCAGCTGTGAGCTTGCATCCGGGAGATAGTGGGTTGGAATCCTACTGTCGGCAACCCTGAAGATGGTTTTTCGTGGTTTCCCATTTTCACACCAGGCAAATGCTGTGGCTGTACCTTAAGGCCACGGCCGCTTCCTTCCCATTCCTGGGCCTTTCCTGTCCCATCGTCGCCATAAGACCTATCTGTGTCGGTGCGACGTAAAGCAAATAAGTATTGTACTATTTAAATTAGAAATTGATGCAAGTGTAATGGACTAATATATCTTGGAAACAATGCTCTAAATGCATGGGTGAATAGTGGAAATATCGAGCTCGTTTAGTAGGTATTATTATTATTATTATTATTATTATTATTATTATTATTATTATTATTATTATTATTATTATTATTATTATTATTATTATTATTATTACTACTTGTGAGGTGTGGCTATGAAGTTGTTTACGTCTATTATTATTATTTACGTAGTTATGTACGGATTTTATTTGGAATACATCGTGGCCGTATCATTTATTATTTGTGTGTTGTATGATCAGTCTTGTATAACAAAACATGTGAGGTTATGTCACGATACGTCTGCTGTATATATATTGATAAGACTTTATTTAATGTAAGAACACGTAATTAATAGTATATAATTTATTATTACCTGTAAATATGATACGTAAATCCGATGTAATGTTGTGCAACACAGGGTAAGATTCCAGAACAACACACCTTTGTCACTCGAGTTTTATAGAATGTTCTATCCATTTGTGTATAGGTTATTGGAGATACGAGAAAACATGTTGTGTCATACTCTTCTAGAAGCCTGGCCAGACAAGGTATATAAGGAGACAGACTTGGGAGTTGGGTTGAGTTGTTAGTAAGTGTGCGAACTCATGTTGTGAGTTTGTTATGTTGGTAGTTGGTTGACATGCTTATACTTATTCTTCTTCTACTTCTTCTTCATCTTCTTCGAGTCAGTTTAAGATGGCAGTTCATTTGTGTGAGTGTAATGTGTATATAATTTGTAAATAAAACAGTGTACACTAGTGACAGCATCTCCTATGTTCGTCTGTGTTATTACAAAAATCACAATAATACAAAATTTAAAATAAAATTTAAAAATTTCTTTTTGTCATAAATTTTTGTCTTTTGTGTCCACTTTAGTCCGTAGTAAAAAAAATTCGACCGAGAATGCGATAGGAAGAGCTATCCTTGAGAAGGATGTGTCGTGCAAATGTGCACGTTTCTGATACCGTACATGAAGTGTGAAATACTATTACCTTGAAGCATGACTCCCCAAATTAAGTTCCTCACACCCAGTTGCTTCCTGTCATTGTACACGCACCCATTGGTTACTCTTCCCTTCTTGTCTTTCCTGAGAACACTTTTACCAGGAAGGTAAAATCTCAACCCATTAGTTATGTCAGTAACCACAAATTATGATGTTTATGAGCGTGGACTGAAAACGTTACCTTCTGTGTCTTATCAAATTGGTCGTCCCTGTCAGCGTACCTAAACCACAATGCGGTGCTAAAGATACGGGTTTACTGTAATCATGACAGCCTACTCACAACAATTCCTATGACGCCACACCGTCGAGGGTGCTGTTATTCAATTTGTTCGCCATGGTGTAGACCAAAAGGACTCTCCTTTTAGGCCCATTTCTTTTAATTGCTATAATGTATTTTATGCTCATAGAGCGGACTGGCTACGCGTGCTAATACGCTGCGACTATGGAGTCAAGCTCTGTATTCGGGAGATGAAATGAAATGCAATGTCGTATGGCTTTTAGTGCCGGGATATCCCAGGACGGGTTCCGCTCGCCAGGTGTAGGTCTTTCTATTTGACTCCCGTAGGCGACCTGCGTGTCGTGATGAGGATGAAATGATGATGACAGCACATACACCCACCCTCCGTGCCTTTGGAATTAACCAATTAAGATTAAAATCCCCGACCCGGTCGGGAATCGAACCCGGGACCCTCTGAACCGAAGGCCAGTACGCTGACCATTCAGCCAACGAGTCGGACTTCGGGATATCAGTAGGTTCGAACCCCACCGTCGGCTGTCCTGAGAAAGGTTTTCTCTGGTTTCCCATTTTCACTTCGTGGTAAATACCACAACAGATCCTATTCTTAAGTCATAGCAGTTTCTTTCTACCTCCTTCACCATCATTCATTTAATCTTAATATGCTCCTCAGCAGGGGATGGCACCCAGCCGTAAAAAGACATGCGATATAAATTCATCTCACCCTATCTTCGACCCCGTAACAAGAAGCTGGACTAAGGAATAAACATGCACTGCATTTTATGATCCTTGAACTTTGAGCCATAGTTGTATTTTAAATCAGAATTCAAGTTTGAACGTGTACGGGAACTGCTGTGTGAAGTCACTTGAAATGTATTATCCGAAAGGGTGGAAGTAGTTCTGGTGAAAAGGTCACTTCTGAGTTATGCTACCTGGCATTTCTTGGTTTGTCCCCTCAAGCGATTACCCTTACGTCTGCCAATTTTGGAAAGTAAAAATGTTCTAATCTTTGACGGTACACAACTCCAAACAACTGTGCTCTTCCAAAAACATTCTCAACATCCTCGACAGATATTTTTGAAAGAACTTAAATTTCATTCCAGTGAAAAATATTACAATCAGCTGTTGTTTTGTTTTGTTAAAGTTCCGCTTTGCAACAGGATATAATTTCAATGCACATGATTCTCTTGTTTGTTTCATGATTAATTTCCTTGTGAAGATAGTTGTTCTATTGTTCAAGGAATATTTCAAAATGCTTTACTTTTTTGTTTTTGGCGTGACATTTTCTCACTCTGCAGAATTGAATGTACGGAAAGCTGGCGTTACGAAAATCAGCCTGTTTACTGCAAGCTGTTTCTGGTAAACTACAAGTGATATATTCGATATTCCGTATCACTAGGTAACTCAAACCCCACGGCACTTAACGCCCTTGAGAGGGCTCTGACCTGCCCAGGGACCGCTGCTCAGCCCGAAGGCTTGCAGATTACGAGGGGCCGTGTGGTCAGCACGACGCATCCTCTCGGCCCTTATTCTGGGCTTTGGAGAACGGGGTCGCCATCACACCGTCAGATAGCTCATCAATTCTAATCACGTAAGCTGAGTGGACCTAGAGCCAGACCTCAAGTCGAGAGAAAAATCCCTGACCTGGCCAGGAATCGAAGCCGGGGCCTCCGGGCGAAAGCCAGGCACGCTACCCCTACACTACGGGGCCGGCGTTAGGTAACTCAAAGCTTCAGCTAAATTTAATAATCATAAATGTAGTACGAGGGGAGCCTCTGTGGCTCAGACGGCAGCGCGTCGGCTTCTCAACGCTGGATACAGTGGTTCAAATCCCGGTCACTCCATGTGAGATTTGTGCTGGGCAAAGTGGAGGCGCGACAGGTTTTTCTCCGGGTACTCCGGTTTTCCCTGTCATCTTTCATTCCAGCAACACTCTCCATTCTCATTTCATAGCATCTGTCACTCATTAAAAATCACTTTGGGAGTGGCGACCCCATCGTACTAATAGCCTATATCTGCACCATTCATTACATCCCTGACCCGGTCATTGACTGAAAAACAGGTGGTAGGTTTTCATTTTTTTTTTTTTTTTTCAAATGTAGTACGATGAAATGAAATGGCGTATGGCTTTTAGCGCCGGGAGTGTCCGAGGACAAGTTCGGCTCGCCAGACGCAGGTCTTTTAATTTGACTCCCGTAGGCGACCTGCGAGTCGTAATGAGGATGAAATGATGATGAAGACGACACATACACCCAGCCCTCGTGCCAGCGAAATTAACCAACTATGGTTAAAATTCCCGACCCTGCCGGGAATCGAACCTGGGACCCCTGGGACCAAAGGCCAGCACGCTAACCATTTAGCCATGGAGCCGGGCAATGTAGTACGATGATGCAATATCTCACCCCGGTGTCTCCTGCTGTTAGTGCTCGATTAAGCGCACCCGGAGCACCGTGAAGCACCGTTGACTATGCAGCCAAGGAGTTGGACTGCTGTAGTTATCATTGGCCACTTGTAAATAAAATTGTATTGAACTGAGTATCTAAAATGTCTTCCATTTCAGTCGCAGTCAGACTTGCCCTTGGCGATATTGTTACGAAAATCCAGTGGGACAGTCCTTCCACTGTCTCCCTCGGTATTCTTTTTTTGTAACTTTCCACACGTTGTGTTTGATTTTAAGCTAAAACCTAGAATTAATGCATTTTCAAATACATCCGTGCAAACGTCCCCATTTTGAAAACCAAATGACCGAGCTCCATAGCTGCAGTAGCTTAAGTGCGGCCAGTATCCAGTAATCGGGAGATAGTGGGTTTGTACCCCACTGTCGGCAGCCCTGAAGATGGTTTTCCGTGGTTTCCCATTTTCACACCAGGCAAATGCTGGGGCTGTACCTTAATTAAGGTCCTGGCCGCATCCTTCCCATTCCTAGGCCTTTCCTATCCCATCGTCGCCACAAGACCTCTCTGTGTCGGTGCGACGTCGAGCAAAAAAAATTATGGAAGAAGTTGCATTTTTTATTTATATTCCTTTTTATAGAATATACTTTTATCTTTTATCTCATGAAAGAAAGGGATTATTTCCACTTCTTGAAAATATATGTTTGTAAATGTTCATTTATGACAATTGCTATATTCTCCCTGGTTATATTCCGTAAATTCCGTTAATATTCATGTTTCTCATCAGAATTCAAAAACTACTGAAGATGAAAGAAATGTTTCGAGGTAATACACTGTATTTATATCTATAAGCAACATGCTTTAGACGTTTTCCTTTCACTCAAATAATTTAACGGTTTTAAACAACTAGTAGTTAAAAAAAATAGAAATATGATATAAAAAGGGGTGGTAAAGGGAGAAAAATATTTTCTCGAGGAATATAATCGAGATTCTGGAGTATGCTGTAAATATTAGTCCGTAATTTATTTCAGCTTCGCTGCATTTAAAATAAGGAGAGCCCACCCGTTAGGTATTATCGTCGTTTTGGTCTAAAACCGTGGTTACGCAATTCGAGTCTCGTTGGCGGATAATAATAATTATAATAATAATAATAATAATAATAATAATAATAATAATAATAATAATAATAATAATAATAACGCACCACCGAGCGAGTTGGCCGGGCGGTTAGATCCGCGAGCAGCTGTGAGCTGGCATTCGGGAGATAGTGGGTTCGAGCCCCATTGTCGGCATCATTGGAGATGGTTTTCCGTTGTTTCCCATTTTCACACCAGCCAAATCCTGGGGCTGTACCTTAATTAAGGCCACGGCCGCTTCCTTGCCACTCCTAGTCCTTTCCTATCCCATCATCGCCACAAGACCTATCTATGTCGGTGCGACGTAAAGCCAATTACAAAATAGTAATAATAATAATAATAATAATAATAATAATAATAATAATAATAATAATGTACCAGTAGAATGTTGACTGGCAAATAGGAATATTGGTGGTAGACAATTTCTACTAACTAGAATGCGTGCCAAAATTATGGGTCCTATTCCAAATCTATCCACTCTGGTGATGGTGAATCGTCCATCGGATGAGGACGATACGACTTGAGCAGAATCCTTCATGTTATTCGGGAGGAGTAGGCTACGCGCCAACATCAGGTTTCATTCCCTCCTTACTTCATTATGGTAACAAAAGCAAAATCATCTCCGTACAGGCCATGAAGGCCCTTGGAGGGGTGGAAGGTAAAGGCTTCCACTATCTGTAACCTCGGCACTTGATGGGACAGAGTGGTTAGCTGTACGCCCGACCGCCTTTGCCCCCTGTAATTAACCTGGTACTCATTTTTGGTCGTTATGATAATACACTACCAAAATATACATTCGCAACACTGGACTCAGAAGCACATACACACCCGCCATGGTCTGAGACAAGAATTAACAAACTCCTTATTCAAAGATGGTAAGCGCAAATAAATGAAGATCGCAAACCGCTCATCATCACGGGCAACGGACTCGTATCCAAGTGCTAGGGCATTAGAAAGTATATTTTTAGAAAAATGTTGCTGGTAATTGTGATTTCTTTTTCTTCCCTCCAGGTTTGGCTTCTCCCTCGGAATCAGCGAGGGATCCCACCTCTACCGCCTCAAGGGCAGTGTCCTGGAGCTTCAGACTCTGGGTCGGGGGATACAAATGGGAAGGATGACCAGCGCCTCGCCCGGGCGGCCTCACCTGCTATGCTGAACAGGGGCCTTGCGGGGGGATGGGAAGACTGGAAGGGATAGACAAGGAAGAGGGAAGGAAGCGGCCTTGGCCTTAAGTTAGGTACTATCCCGGCATTTGCCTGGAGGAGAAGAGGGAAACCCCGGAAAACCACTTCCAGGATGGCTGAGGTGGGAATCGAACCCACCTCTACTCAGTTGACCTCCCGAGGCTGAGTGGACCCCGTTCCAGCCCTCGTACCACTTTTCAAATTTCGTGGCAGAGCCGGGAATCGAACCCGGGCCTCCGGGGGGGGGGGCAGCTAATCACACTAACCACTACATCACAGAGGCGGACATTGTGATTTCTTAAAAATCAAAATAATAATATATCATTAATAGTAATAAATGTATGCTAAACGAGCAAAGTTTTGATTAAGTAGCATTTGTAGTTGGTAAGTTATGAAAAATTAAATTGTACTAAGGTAGAGAAAGGTGTATCTCCCTCCTGTAACCCATTAACTACAAAAGAAACCAGTTACAGAGAAACATAATGCCAAGAACACATTTTGAATAACTTTCATGAACTTCAAATGGAGACCAATCATAAAGTACCCTTTGGAACAACTAGAAATGTCTGCTGTGGAAACAACATTGCATTCGATGTAATCTATGGACTCTAATAAAGAAAATAATATACTGGATTATTATGGATTGTCTGTATAACAATATGACTTTCAGCTTCCTAAAAGCTCGGAAATCAAGTAATTTGTGTTCTTGTAACACAAATACTATGCAATGTTGCAACTTCCATGGCACGAATATCCTCTAATCTAGTTCTAAACGCCTCTAACTCGTGAAAAAACTCTCCAGATTTTTTAAAATTTCAAACCATCTCTCATTAGCGACAGAAAATTATTACCGCAGGCTTTATTATTATTATTATTATTATTATTATTATTATTATTATTATTATTATTATTATTATTATTATTATTATTATTATTATTATTATTACAGATAACACAATAAATGAAAATATTCCGTTTTTAAGAAATATAGGTAAGAATAGTACTTCAATAATTTATTATGCATCAAAATTATCTAAGAAATTAGTGACTTCTTGCCAATGGTCAACTATATCCAGTATTGTCGCTTTCTACTAACGGTAGTTCTTATCCATGAAAGTCAATTTTTCTTTAAACTTCTTAGGTTCTACCAATGGAACAATGGAGGATTGGAGGACATGCGGACATCCCTTAAGCGACAGTATTGCAATATTTTGTAGCACTTCCATGTTTGTTGACAAACGCTGCTAATGAGCGAGTTGACTGTACGGTTATGGGTGCGCAGCTGTGAACTTTGCATTCGGGAGATAGTGGGCTTGAACCCCACTGTCGACAGCAATGGTTTTCCGTGGTTTCCCGTTTTCACACCATTCATATTCTGGGGTTGTACCTTCATTAAGGTCGGTGCAACGTGAAACAACTTGTAAAAGCAAACGCTGTTGCAACTGTGTGGAGTTTCAGAACAAAATTTACACTCGTCTCCCTTATTACATTGTCAGCATTAACAGTGAGTAAACTTAGGATTCCTTAAATCCTTCAATTTTTCCTACAAAATAGTCTTCTCTAAATTAAGTGACAGCGATGTAATGCATAACTTTAGTCAAACTCATACTCATCTGAAGATGAGAATCTCCTCTGGTACTATCGTACCATCAACAAAATTAATTTAAACTGTGACAACAAAATAATTTAAAATGTTTGGAAATTTCGAGTGAAAACCTCCAATTTACCTCTTACCGTATTTGTTTCCCTATGACAAACGTTTAAATCCTCCAGAATCAGAGGAAAATCTCTGACGTTGAGAACGCTAATACTTTTTAAACAATTCAACAATCCCTTAAGGGGAGTCATGACAGAAATGTGTAACTTGCACAATTTACCACTTGTATGTATGTTGAGTGCTCAGCCCGGAGGCTGGTTTGGACTTCAATAACTCCACCATCAGCTAGGGAAATGAGGAGCTAGCTAGTCTCCCGTTGTTTTCCTCACTGTGCCTGAAGATGTTATTACATATCACTCTGCCAAGCCCACTGAACTGCCCGCACCAACTGATCCTATGAGCAACATTTTCACAATTCGTAACAGGGACTGACTGCAGAAGGAATGACACTACTAGCATTGCTCATATCTCGGTCACTTTCATGTTATCAAAGCCAAAGATGAGACTAAGAGAGGTCAATGAAAGTAACAAATTTGTTCTAGCCGAGAACAGATGACATAGTAAACACTAGGTATTACCAGCAAAGGCAAATTTACTACCTTATCACAACCAAATTTAAAACACAAGCGCATATTAATAAGATAGAGCAACCCACAAAATTAGTTAATTCGTTGCAAAGTTATTTTTAAAAATGTTTATTTTTATATGTTGCATGGAAAATGCTCCTTGTGGCACAGTTTTCTTTATTACTGGGTTATAATTTGACAGACTTGTCAAAAATACTTAACAATAACTCTGGATTTTGTAGCCAGGTATAAACTATTGGAGACAGATCTATAAGTTTTTCAATTTTCATTATTCATACAATAGGCAAAACTCTAGTTTCGTGCTATTCTAGGAATAAAAATATCAAGCTAATATTCTTCTTCTTCTTCTTAATCTGTTTACCCTCCAGGGTTGGTTTTTCCCTCGGACTCAGAGAGGGATCCCACCTCTACTGCCTCAAGGGCAGAGTCTTGGAGCGTAAAACATTGGGTCGGGGGATACAAGATGACCAGTACCTCGCCCAGGCGGCCTCGCCTACTATGCTGAATAGGGGCCTTGTGGGGTGATGGGAAGATTGGAAAGGATAGACAAGGAAGAGGGAAGGAAGCGGCCGTGGCCTGATGTTAGGTACCATCCCGGCATTTGCCTGGATGAGAAGTGGGAAATCATGGAAAACCACTTCCAGGATGGCTGAGGCGGGAATCGAACCCATCTCTACTCATTTGACCTCTCTAGGGTGAGTGGACCCCGTTCCAGCTGACCACTACACCACAGAGGCGTACAGGTAATATTCAAATGATAATAAAATTGCAGAATTACTTCTAACTCCTGTACATATTGAAACTTTATCAGAAAATTTCAGGTGAATGTGATAAGAACTCTGTCGCAAGGAGCATTTTATACATGGCAATGAGCTGAAAATATGTTAAGCTAGAAAAATGCATTTGAAATTTTAAGAAACATACTCGCATTTAACCTGCTGGGGACTTAAAGGCCTATTAAAAGGTAAATACATTCCAGTGGGATTATTGAAATCTAGTCCGAAAGAACTTTGAAGCCATTACTGTCTGGGAACTTGAGAGAAAGATACGTATGCTTGTTCTAAATACGCCGTGAAGCTGCGCTTTAAATCCGGCATTTACACCGGGCGAGTTGGCCATGCGGTTAGGGGTCCGCAGCTGTGGGCTTTGATCCGGGAGACAGTGGGTTCGAACCCCATTATCGGCAGCCCCGAAGATGGTTTTCCGTGGTTTCCCATTTTCACACCAGGCAAATGCTGGGGCTGTACCTTAATTAAGGCCACGTCCGCTTCCTTCGAACACCTAGGTTTTCCCTATCCCATGGTCACCACAAGACCTACCTTTGTCTGTGCGACGTAAAGCAAAAAACCAAAGAAAAATAAAAAAAGAAAATCCGGCATTTAAAGCTTTAAAAGTAGCGTTATGGCAAAAGTGACAATGGGATTTGAAAGAGGAAAAACTGGGGATTTTTAAGGTAAAAATTGAAAATTCAATTCCTAACATTTCAGTCAAGAATTGCCTTAATCTACAGACTTTAATATTTATGGACTACAATGGAAATAACAAATCAACACTGTCAACCTAATGATTGCTTCAAAATTTACCCTGCAAAATAGTCTCTAAATTTGGCGGATGGGCAGTTGATGAGTTTATCGTCTAAATTGTAGATAATGGTGAAAAAATGGTTGCCTTGGATACGAACGAGGTGCCGGTGCCGTCTCGGCAAAAGGTGAGGAGAGAAGTGGAAAGATGCACCGGTTCCCCTCCTGTGAGACCGCGTGACGTCATGGAAGAAGACCGGTTTTTGGAGGGAAGCAAATCGCAAGGAGCGAAGGAAGGCAGGAAGGCAGACACACACACAGCTGACTGCAGTGCACTCGCTACTCAGTGCATGTTACCGTACGAATGATCTCGCTCGAGGGCTGCAGTACATACCACAGAGGGGACTCCTCATACAACACACTCTCCATCTCCCACTCGTTTCTCGATCTCTCCTTCTGACACATCGCGCAGTGTACATTCATCTTTAACTCGTGGAACACCGATCCCTGGTTAGTGTGAAGTGACATCGCTTGCAGATTTTTCAACATGAAGGGATTATGTGAAGCTTATTTACTGGTAAGTGACCTGTCATCATTTCTACCTTTTGTAACATTTATGTTAAGCACTCTGAAATAATTGACGTGAAGAGAGTTGTTGACATTTACTGAAACTACCGGCGATTCTTCCTTGTGAAGGGGAATGATTTGTTATAAGCCACAGTATAAAACCCGTAAAGTTAGACAATTAGAGGGTCAAACATCGAATTTCAGAGGTTCGAACCCTTGTTCACGGGATTTTCTTTCGGTGTCTCCGGGTTCCCGAGTTACGGGATTTTATTTCATACCTAGACCTACATATTTACAGTAACGTGCAGAATTACGCCAGCATACGTAATCAAAATTATGGGAGTCGCCCGGCATTTAAAAGCCAGATATACTGACGTATTAAAATTTGCTCTCTCGGGGCGAAAATTCAGAATTCAGGCGTCTCTTAAAATATATAAATTTCAGTGTTTTTAAATCATATTGCATTATTATTATTATTATTATTATTATTATTATTATTATTATTATTATTATTATTATTATTATTATTATTATTATATTGGTTTTATGTCACACCGGCTCAGACAGGCCTTACGGAATTGATGAGAAATGAGAGGGCTAGGCCTGGGAAGAAAATGATCGCTCATTTCCCTGGTGTGAAAATGGCAAACAATGGGAAACCATCTTCAGGGATGCCAACAGTGGGGTTCGAACTCAACATCTCTCGAATGCAAGCTTAGTCCATTAGCTTGGTATTATTTTCGATTTTGCTTCTGATTTTGGACAACTGTGGTCCCCAACTGCTTAACGGCTTTCTGAACAATCTTTTTTTTTTTTTTTTTCACATGACTTTTTCTTTCTCTTTTTATCTTTGTCTACCTTTCGGATATTATCAGTTTAGACCTTCAGCTATTTCTGGAATTCCTTGGTGTTGTCGATTCCACTCCAGAACTCTGCTGCGATTCTAAACTCTTCTGCGTCCTTCCTCAACTCCTCCAACCTCTTCGTGGTTGTCTTTTAAGCCTACGATATCTTCGAGTATATTTTTTGTCGATCAGTTCTCGTCCACTGTCACTTTATGTCCGTAGATTATTCAACCTTCGTTTCCACATTGTTCTTCTAGAGGTCCCCATTCTTCCCTTTTTGCAATGTCCCGTCTGTTATTTTCTGCGGTCCTTGAATTTTCCGCAGACTTTTCCTTTCGTCTTCCCGTTCTTGTAGTTTCCCTCTCATATTCAGTATAAGGCATTGAACCTCTAGTGTTATTACCGTGATCTATTGTTTAATATTGGCCTTATGTTTATTATTTCAAAATAAAATTATTTACAATTCCGCGGTGTAGAGTATTTTTCTGTATGGTGCTGAAACATGGACAATTTAGAGACAAAACGCGAACCAAGGATTTTTCGATGACTATAAAGTAAATGTACAAGAAAGCAAGGAACACTAAAAGAAGAGAATTTATGGAGATAGAGAAGAACTTTTTGGACACGAATAAAGAAACAAATTGTGTCAGATCTCCCTACGGGAAAATCAAATGATCATACAGCACATATGTATTGTATGTCTCTCGGTCATGGCCATCTATCAACGGTTGCTAATTTCCAATGAAATGGTGTATGACTTCCAGTGCCGGGAGTGTCTGAGGACAAGTTCGGCTCGCCAGATGCAGGCCTTTTGATTTGACACCCGTAGGTGACTTGCAAGTCGTGATAAGGATGAAATGATGATGAAGACAAATACGCCTATCCCCCTTGGAAGCCGAATTAACCCATTATGGTTAAATTCCTGACCCTGTCGTGAATCGAACCCGGAACACCTGTGACCTAAGGCCATCACGCTAACCATTTAGTCATGAAGCTGTAGGCTAATTTCAGATGATCCTCAACTATAAAACATAGCCTGCAACGGTTGCTAGGTAACGTTGTCTGGCCATCCATCCATCCATACATCACAGTCTCCGCGGTTGCTAGGTTACACTTCCGCTACACGTTTTGTTACACTGCGATACACACATTTTAGTATGACTCCCAACTTTAAGATATATTTATGTCAAAAGATTCAAATTGTTGGGCACGTGGAAAATGATTACCAATGACAAAGTTCCTAAGATGTTGCTAAACTGGATAGGTTCGGGGTAGAATGCAACGGGGAACATCTAGGGAACAGTGGGTGGTTTTTGCAGGAGTGAAGTATGTAGATCTATATGTTGTAGAAAAGTTACTCTATTGTAGAAACTTTTCTAATATATTATGTTATCAGATACATTTTACTTATATGAATTCAGGATGGCATCAACAAATTTGAGGATTTTATGAACAAGATAATTTTAATATGCACTAGTCTAGCACTGCGACACTGACCCTGAGGTCAAGGTACCCGAAGGCCCCGGTTTCGATTCCCGTCCAGGTCAGGGATTTTTACGTGGATCTGAGGTCTGGTTCGAGGTCCATTCAGCCTACGTGAGAACAATTAAAGAGCTGTCTCAGGTCAGATAGCGCCCTGAGTCTAGAAAGCTATGAATAATGGCCAAGAGGATTCGTCGTGCTGACCTACCGTTACGTCGTAATATGCAGGCCTTCGGGCTGAGCAGTGGTCATCTGGTTACCCAAAGCCCATCAGGGCTTAGAATTAAGGCATTGCCGCTACTAATACAAACCAGTAGTAGGAGAATCCATTTTTATATAATACTTGACATTTACATAGTAATTTGCGACTACGAAATGGCATTATACGCATCAGTATTTAAGATGCGCTTACATTTATTAAGAAAAGAAAGCAAATGCTATTTATTCAATCAAGACATTGCCTAAATTGTAATAACTTTAATCAAGCTTGCGAAAGAAATGTTATCTTTCATGTGTCCGTGAGTAAAGCTGTTTGATTTTCTAAAGAATTGGTTACATATCGTTCTGAGATCTGTGAAGTCATGTCATCATCTCGTATATACAAAGATCATGCACAATTTATCGTTGATAATTCAGCGAGTAAATTTCGTCGAAGGGTAATATTTCTACTAATGAGTTCCTTTAAACACTTTCCCTTAGTCGTGTTGAAATAAATTTCTTGTGAGAATTTCAGCTATACTGGCAGTAGGTTATCTGGAATGCGTGGGACGAATTATTACAAAACAGAGCTATGATGTTCATTTCAGCCCCATCTCTGCATGGAAACCGCGATGGTTTTCGTTTCAGAGTACCTCGGGTTTGATTTTCAGATGAGCTGGTGATTTTAACCACTTCTGATTGATTCTTCTAGCTCAACGGATGGGCGTTTGCGTTAGTCTTAATACACATCTCCATTCACATACAACACACCACGCTACAAACTGTCACACGCAATAGTGAATACATCTCACCACAAAGGCATCCGGCCGTACATCTGGACAAATCCATACAATGTGCCGACTCCAGTTAGTTCGCGAAAGCCGGGCTGAGTGGCTCAGAGTGTTGAGGCACTGGCCTTCTGACCCCAACTTGGCAGCTTCGATCCTGGCTTAATCCGGCGATATTTGAAGGTGTTCCAATACGGCAGTCTCGTGTGGGTAGATTTACTGGTACGTATAATAACTCCTGCGGGACAAAATTCCGGCTCCTTGGCGTCCCCGAAACCGTAAAAGTAGTTGATGGGACGTAAAATAAATAACGTTATTTATTATTATTATTATTATTATTATTATTATTATTATTATTATTATTATTATTATTATTATTATTATTATTATTATTATTGCTTCAGGAAAGAGAAGAGGACCATCTACGATGATCATAGACAGAGCCCTGCATGGATGCGGATATCCGCGGTTCTATCCGTACTACTACTACTACTACTACTACTAAATTTTTTCATTCCTTCCCTGAAGGGGGAGACGGGCTTCTTAGATGGTGACACCGTCTCTCAGGCCGGGAGATTTGTGACGGTGAAGGAGATGCTCGGAGAAGGTGAGGGGGTTGGCGGCCGTGGCCTATACTTGGAACTGTTCCGGCATTCTCCTTAGTGCAGGAGAATGGAAAACCATTCTCAGGACAGTCGACGGTTGGGGCCAACCGTGAGGTCCAGGTACCGTCTCCCGAATGCAGATGCGTAGAGCCACGGTAGAGTCGTGGCCACCCCTCCCCTGCTCGGTTGGCCGGTCAGAGTGCAGAGCTGTTGGACTACGGACCAGTCGTGGCCACTTATGGGCCGAGACCCACTCTGCATCTACCGACTTTTTATCCGTACTACTACTAAACGTTTTCATTCCTCCCCTGAAGGGGGAGGCGGGCTTCTTAGACGGTAACTCCGTCTCTCAGGCCGGGAGATTTGTTACGGTGAAGGAGATGTGCGGCGAAGGTGAGGGGGGATGGGCGGCCGTGGCCTATACTATTATTTTACCTATACTATACCTTTTGAGCAGACTAAAGCGGAAGTGAGTGTACAGACCAGGGGATGGCGCGGGCGACAGGGGCAGCGCCTACGGTGTTGTCGCACGGTTGGTGAGGGGGCAAGGGGGGTGTGCTACTCAGAGCGAGTTTTGGCAATGGTGCAGTCAATGCGGAGCTGCCATACTTACTCACTCTGTGGATGTCTTGAACACGTGGGTTTAGTTCCAATCATAGTCTGTTTAAAACAGCAGTGAGGGAATTTTATCAGTGTGCTTCGCTTTTACAAAAAGAATGTATGTGCGTATTGTGTGCTAATTCATAATTCTTGTAGTCCCTTGTACGTTTGTAGGTTTCTTCTTACTCGTTATTGGTTATTATTGTGCAATGCATCCGAACAAAACTTCAAACTGTTATCAGTTGAACAAGAAACGCAAGATTTTTACGTCCGGCGAGAGAAGCATAATTCTGTCTGTTTATAAACATTTCCGAGCGAATAGTATTGATGGCGGGATTAGTTTACCTCGTGTGCTGAACCCGGCTCTGATTCCGACTTGGATGTGCAGCCACTCGATAGTGACACAGATTAATTACTGCGGCACAAGGTAAGCTGACGCTGAAACCTCCTGCACGATGGTAATAATAATAATAATAATAATAAGAAGAAGAAGAAGAAGAAGAAGAATAGTATAATATGTAATAATATTTTTATAAAAATATATTTGTAATAATTAATTTATTGAAATTGGGCTGGACAAAGCGGAGTTGGGACAGGTTTTCGCCTGGATCCCTAACTTCATCTGTCAGTTTCAAGTTAATTCCAGTACTAGTACATAATCCTCACTTCTCTCGCTTATTCATAAATCGCCCGTGAGTAGCAGCTCATTTCAATCAGGAATCAGGCCATATATTTAGATAATAATAGTGAATAATAAATAATAAAATATTAAGTTATATGCAGTATATATATTTATAATAATAATAGAATAATTTAATGAATGCAATGCTTACTGTTTATGTCAAAAGAATTCGTTCGCATTGCTTTAAGCGTGAAATTGTAGTTAGTACATTAAAATTGTGAAAGCCCTGTGGCTCAGGTGGCAGCGCGTCGGCCTCTCAACGCTGGGTTTCGTGGTTCAAATCCCGGTCACTCCATGTGAGATGTGTGCTGGACAAAGCGGAGGCGGGGCAGGTTTTTCTCCGGGTACTCCGGTTTTCCCTGTCATCTTTCATTCCAGCAAACCTCTCCAGTATCATTTAATTTCATCTGTCAGTCATTAATCATTGCCCCAGAGGAGCGAGACAGGCTTCGGCAGCCGGCTCAATTACTATCCTCGGCGCAGGATGGGGCTTCATTTATTCCATCCCTGACTCGGTCATTGACTGGAAAACAGATTGTAGGTTTTCACATTTAAAATTTAATTCAGTAAATTAATTGTTTATAGATGTAATCCCTTAAGAACTATGGGATTCTAACACGCATACGTTAATGTATTAATTATTTTAAATTCATTCGAGGTTCAATCCATGAGCTGTGCTGTATTATAGTGGTGGAGTACAACTTTGAAACGTGCGCCGGCTTATTTGACAACAACGGCGAGTGTGACGAGGCAATGACGTCACTTCGGCTTTAGTCTGCTCAAAAGGTGGTCCGGAGAATAGGAACTGTCCCGGCATTCGCCTAAGAGCAGGAGAATGGAAAACCACGTAAAACCATTCTCAGGACAGCAGACGGTTGGGGCTGGCCGTGAGGTCCAACCCTGTCCCGTCTCCCGAATGCAGAGGCGATGAGCCACCGTAGAGCCGTGGCCACCTCTTGTCTGCTCGATTGGCCGGTCAGAGTGCAGAGCCGTTGGACCACGGACCAGCTGTGGCCACTGAAGGGCCGAAACCCACTCTGCATCTACCGATCTTTTATCCGTGGATATCCGCGAAGTTAGTGTCTTGCCGGATGCAAACTATATGGCAGTGCGGATAGTTTTACTGGTAATTTATGAATAATTAAATTTTCATTCAGGTATACTCTTATTTTATTCTTATGGTTAGGCGACTCTTGTCAGTGGTATGGGAGAATGGTGATATATGAAGAGCCTCGAGACCATGAAGCCGTAAATTTAACCAGCGCCTAACTGGTCCCTCCCCTGAATTAATGGGAGGAAGGAACAAAGATTAATACGTCGGTAGATGTCACAAGACGATAAACCTCATGAACCTGCGACTCTAGGGATTCTTGTGCCAGGTATCAGGCCTGTTGTATTATATTAACAAATCTATCCGTGTGTATTATAATGTAGTTAAATATTTACGATATCCGCGGATAACCATTCGCGGATACGAATAATCATTCGCCGATGCGGATGAGAATGACGGATGTGCAGATACGGAGCGGATACGGATAATATGTTGTGTATCCGCGCAGATAGATCTCCTTAATCCATATCTGCCTGCTGGTCCATTTCTGGAGAATAATGTTTACTATCCTTAATCTTTCTTTATTTCTTTCTTTCTTAATCGGTTTACCTCCCAGTGTAGGTTTTTCCCTCGGACTCAGCGAGGGATACCACATCTACCGCCTCAAGGGCAGTGTCCTGGAGCGTGAGACTTTGAGTGAGGGGATACAACTGAGTAGGAGTACCCGTAACTCGCCCAGGCTGCCCACCTGCTATGCTGAACAGCGGCCTTGTGGGGCAATGGGTAGTTTGGAAGGGATAGACAACGAAGAGGGAAGGAAGCGGCCGTGGCCTTGAGTTAGGTACCATCCCAGTATTTGCCTGGAGGAGAAGTGAGAAACCACGGAAAGCCACTGCCAGGATGGCTGAGGTGGGAATCGAACCCACCTCTACTCAGTTGACCTCACGAGGCTGAGTGGACCCCGTTCTAGCGCTCGTACCATTTTTCAAATTTCGTGGCAGAGCCGGAAATCGAACTCGGGCCTCCAGGGGTGGCGGCTAATCATGTTAACCACTACACCACAGAGGCGGACACTATCGTTAATATTCATCTATTTTATATTTTGTATTGTATTGCAGTCAGTTTCATTATTAGTGTGCTATGTTAGTGTCCATGAAATAATAAAAGTATTAAATTGCTTTCAGCATTCTTAGAGTTCTAGTTTCTACTGCATCGTTTTTAACTTAAATATTCTTAAACACCCATTCTGTAAATCTTTCAAGGATACGAAAATACAAGTACGATAAAGATGCAACATAGGTATTCAACCTCGATTTTCTGTTAAAAATGACTTTTTTAATTTGTTTATTTTAACGACAATTTGTCAAAGCATACATCATCATCATCATCATCTGTTTACCTTCCAGGTTCGGTTTTTCCCTCGGACTTAGCGAGGGATCCCACCTCTACCGCCTCAAGGGCAGTGTCCTGGAGCTTCAGACTCTTGGTCGGGGATACAACTGGGGAGTATGACCAGTACCTCGCCCAGGGGGCCTCACCTGCTATGCTCAACAGGGGCCTTGGGGAGGGATGGGAAGATTGGAAGGGATAGGCAAGGAAGAGGGAAGGAAGTGGCCGTGGCCTTAGGTACCATCCCGGCATTCGCCTGGAGGAGAAGTGGGAAACCACGGAAAACCACTTCCAGGATGGCTGAGGTGGGAATCGAACCCACCTCTACTCAGTTGACCTCCCGAGGCTGAGTGGACCCCGTTCCAGCCCTCGTACCACTTTTCAAATTTCGTGGCAGAGCCGAGAATCGAACCCGGGCCTCCGGGTGTGGCAGCTAATCACGCTAACCACTACACCACAGAGGCGGACTCAAAGCATACAATGCAGCGTTAATAGTGAAGTGTTTCGTTCCACTCCCTTTAAACCATCCTTTAATTTACTAACAATATATCGTTTTCTAAGAATCCGACTCCTTGGCTGCATGGTCAGCTTTGAGGCCTCCGACTTAGGCGGAGATTTCGTCGCATGTGACTAATTCTTCTGACTCGGCGACTGGATTTTTGTGCTTGATCCAACACTCTCCTCTTCATATTCACACACTACACTACACTACACTACACAACCAACCACAACAGAACCACGTAATAGTGATTATATCCCACCATATAGGGTTAGCGTCAGCGTGGGCATCCGATCTTAAAACAGGGCCAAATCCACATGTTCGCCATAGCTCGCACGTGCGACTACACAGGTGTT